>NW_026867541.1:306161-406514 GCF_020745735.1 Hemiscyllium ocellatum
AGTATTGTTGTTTCCGTGTCTGTTTTTTGGATATAAGTTACTCACTGAGCTGGAAGATTTGTAATCTTCAAAGCAGCAGAACATACACTTATGATGCATTGATGGTCTAACTTCTCCTGTACATGCATAATTCAATAACAGGAAGGTAATATGAATTGGTGAACACTGAACAGACGTTACCATTATTCTGTACTTTGAGAACTTTGTGCAACGTTCAAGAGAGACCTTTAGGCGATAATCTGGTTTGAACACGGAAGATGGACAAATTGTGGGAGTGCCATAATCTGCCTTTATGCCGCAGTACACAATCAAACAAAAATAATAAAGCACCAAAAAGAGAAAATAGATTGATTTACTCTCTGAGTGATGCGAGATCCCTTTGAAATTGATGGAAGAATTAGAGATCGGCAACTATGAGAAAAGCGAGGGAAATGGCTTTGGAACCATATGGAGACATCGAGATAAGTGATGAGAAATTGATTATGGTTCAGAAAATGTCATTGTCTACTTTATATCCTGATCTTTTCCCACGATGTGTATTGAAAATGTTAATCATCTGTGTTTATCTCTGCGTCTTGATATAAATTCTTTACTTAAGCAGGACATGTGACATCCGATTCTATTTAAATTGTTCAACAGAAAGAAGATTAATAAAGATGAGAAAGTGCTGTCAATAAATCACTGCATCTAATTAGATTCAAAGTAAATTACGTGTGAAACTGAATGAAATCCTCCACACAAGAACAAAGCTAACGCATAATTTCTCTCAGTAACAAAAAAGCAAGTGGTGTTACATGTGGTTATCTATTTTTCATGGCGGAAAGTACAATCTAACATTTATAATCTCCAAGAATACCTACTATCAAGGGGTTTCCCCTTTCCTGTCTTGAGCATAACAGGACAGATCTCTCACAGTTTCTGTCTCTGTCTCTCTCTCTCTCTCTCACACACACACACACACTTACACAACTGACACACACATTCGCAGACTCACATCTCTGTGTGGGAGAAAGAATTAAACAAACAGGCATTTTCAGCAATTAAAAAAAGCATTGTACAGATAAAAATGAAATTTTGGTACCAGCAATAATATTATGGTGTCAGTATTAGAATAACTGTCAGATGGTATCTGAAGTCACCGTGCATATCAAAAACTAAAGCATATACAGGATTAATCAATTTCAAGCCTTATAAACACTTACCAGGAATGCCAATTATGGTAAGGATCGCATAAAACATTTTCCTGACAGCTCGCACAGTACTATGCATTTTCTCTGTGAACGTGTTGTGTTGTTTTGCACTGCAGACAATTTTTCAAGTTCAATTCTGAAATGTTCCAAACCAGTGCATTCATTTTATACTTTCAGGAGCATCCATCGGGACAAAGAAGTGTTTTTTTTTCATTTGGTAGAGTTTGAGTAAACAGATTACAACATGCGTGACATCCCCTGTTGATGAAAAACACAGGGTGTTGAGATTTAGTTAGAGCATGAAACCCTCGAAATGGCCATGTTTGATCAGTTTGAAGTCGAGAGTGTGGTGCTGGAAAAGCATAATAGGTCAGGACAATTGACAGTTCGGACAAAAGATCTTCGTCTGATTTCTGATGAATGCCGTTTGACCGAAACGTCGATTTTCCTGCTCTCCTTGCTGCCTGACCCTCTGTGCTTTTCCAGCACCACACTCTCGCCTCTCATCTCTAGCAGGGGATAAACAATGACTGCAGATGCTGGAAAACAGATTCTGGATATCTTCAGCATCTGCAGTACTCACCTTTTCCTGATCTGTTCAAGAATGTCTTCACACCTGGTAACTGCTAACCTACAATATGAGTTCGAGATTAATCATTTGCACTTTTCTAGTACTGGACCTAACTAATTGAGTTAACAAATCAAATCAGAACCCTAAGATAAACCCATTAAGATTGTCGAAGCCCAGCAAGTGACTATTCAGTGTGTACTGTCATTCGCAGTTCTCTGCGGGTTTCACTCAGCTGAGCTCATTCACTCACTTTCATCTTTTTTTCCTGAACTTTACCCCCTAGCTGCTTATTCAACTCGCTTTTGAATAAAGTTATTATAGCCGCATTTTCTCTCAGTTATGTTTCTGGATTCACATGGGACAGGATGTAAAAGGGCGGTTCCCCACTACAACCTTTGCTTTCGTAATGTGTAAAATTTAGCTCCATGAGTTGTTCACATGCACACGAGTGCGAGCAATGCCTCTTTGTTTGAAACGTGTGACCCTACGTTGTAGTTATCATATATGTCAGCTTTCTTGTTCACGAATTCAACCCCTTCTTCAATGATCTGCCTGGTTTACAAAAGCAGCTGCTTCAAAAATTGACCGATGGAGCACTGGATGATAAAGTGGAACTACCATACAATGGACTCGACATTTTAAAAGTAAGAAAGATATACGTGTATTTTTCAATGATTAAAATCTCTGTACAAATTGATTACAGTGACAGCTGGGCCGAGGCAGTGGATGGTAAAATAAAAGCTTTTATTCTCATAACCCTATGGAGTCTTCAAACATAGGTACAGTTTGTGGAAACCTCTGAAAAGAGGGACCAGGGCATATGAAATTCATTGTAACGTCAGCGTCTTCCTGTGTGTTAATTCTCCATCTCCAGTCATTCAGACGATCGCGATTCCAAAGTGCTTCCTCCTAGTTTTGGACAGCATGAAGGTACAGAAAGTGAGGTGTTCAGACCACAGCCTCAAGGAAACCTGCGTTCCATCCATTTACACTGTCTACATGGCTTGCTGCCATGAAAATGCTGCCAACATCATCAAAGAACAATTGCACGGAAGTAATCACCTCCTCCAATCTCTTCAGTTAGGCAGAAGATACAGAGACCTGAACACACGCACTCTCTCTCTCTCTCGCTCTCTCTCTCTCTCTCTCATACACACACACACACACACACGAGCAGCTTCCGGAACAAAGTTTTCCTGGCTGCGTTACACTGATGAAAGCACTCCCTGGCCTCAATTAATGATGATAATGCAAGTGTTGTGCTGGCCGAATGTGTGTAAAATGTATAATGTCACCTATGTGTCTCTCTGTAGGTCTCCATGAGATGGACAACCTCGCTTACTGTCATCTGTCTATACTGCTCATAAATACAAACCTTTCAGTTAACTTCTGTCGACGTGACAATCAATCAATCAATCAAGACGGTGCCTGTTGCAGGATCTGAACTGGAGGAATAACAATGAGTTATAAAAGTACAGAGATATATAATTTTAAGGCATGGAAACGGACACTTCTGTGTCCAACTTGCTCTTTCCCAGATATTCTTAATTCATTCAGCTCCTTTGCCAACAACACAGACAAAATTCGCTCCAAAGATAAAGTTGTGCGGCACGGTGGCACAGTGGTTAGCACTGATGCCTCACAGCACCAAGGACTAGGGTTCAATCCACGCCTCAGGCAACTGTTTGCTTGGAGTTTGCACTTTCTGCCCTTGTCTGCGTGGGTGTCATCCCGGTGCCGCGATTTCCTCCCACATTCCAAAGAAAAAGTGCAGTTTAGGTGAATTGGCCATGCTAAATTGCCCGTAGTGTAAGGTGCATTAGTCAGGGTAAAGGAAGGTGAATGGGTGCGGGTGAGTTTCTCTTCAGCGAATCGGTGTGGACTTGTTGGGGTGAAGGAACTGTTTTCTCACTGCATTTAATCTGATCTAATCTCATCAGGTCTGGCAGAACCTGTGGTGATAAGTCAGGGTTAAACTGGCATTCCGCTTGTCTCAGGCTTCCAGTCTGAAATAGAACCTTCCACCACCATCCTATCAGCCATTGCCAAGGCAATATATATCCAAAAAGTTCGCCCTCCTGGATTCTATGTGATCAAATCTTGCTGTCCGGTCTGCCACGCAGAACCTTCCCCAAAACATTGCTGTCGTCCATTTGGACCAGATGACTTGCTCCGCCTCTATCACTCTTGATTAGCACTTCTTCAAAAATTCTATCAAGTCATGAGACATGATTTCGCATGCATAACGACTACGTGGACTGCTCCTAAGTAGTCCATGGCTATCCAAACACATGTACATTCTATACCAAAGGATTCCTTCCAACGACGTACCGAATACTGAGATCAGGTTTACTGGTGTCTATTTTCCTGCTTTTTCGTTACCAACTTTCTGAAGTATTGACATTACGTTAGCAAATCTCCAATCTTCCAGCGCCTTACCTGTTGTGATCGATGTAACGAATACCTCAGCAAGGGGTACAACAATCACTTCTCTAATTTCCGACAAGTTTCTGGCATTAATCTGATCATGTCCCAGGGCTTCAGTCCGCTTTATTCATTTTAAGATGTCCAGCACCTTCTTCTAGGGAAAATGGATCCTTTTCGAGATATGACTATACATTTCTCCAAGTTATTTTGCTTTCATTTCCTTCTTAACAATAAATACTGATGTGGAACACTTGCCTGTCTCCATAAGTTCTCCACATCCCACTTGGCCTTGTTGACCTTTTGGGGGATAGGAGAGTAAGGGGGAGGCATCTCTTCTCTCCCTCGCCACTCTTTTGTCCTCAACGTAATTGTGGAATTTCTTTTGATTCGCCTTAACCATATTCAAAAAGGTTTCCTCATGTCCCGTTATACCTCCTGATTTTCCACTTGAAATTCTATGATTCCAGTTATACTCCTTTTGGATTCATTCACACTCAGATGTCCATAATTGACAAAAGCCTCCTTCTTTTTCTTTACCAGAGCCTGAATTTCTCTAGTCTTCCAGCATTCCTTCAACCTGCCAGCCTTGCCATTCACTCTGTCAAGAATGCACTGTCTCTGGACTCTTTTCATCTCATTTTCAAAGGCATCCCAATTTCAAATTGACCCACTCACCTGCGAAAAACCTCTCGCAGTAACTTTTTGAAAGACGGAAATGATGAGAGGACATGTGACACTGGCAGGAGAATCAGCACATCATCCTGCGGCCAAGAGAATTAACAGCACAAAGACATTCTGTGGGAAAGCCCAGCCCAGTCTCACAAAAACTTTTTGCTTATGAATTCGATATTTCTAGACCAGTATAAGAATGCTTGACCCTGATGTTATTATAATCTTTCTCATATTATTCTGGTCCTTTAAACCTTCATTTCCTAATAGATTTGCTACAATGATCGAGACTGATAACATGGAAAAACATACTTCATCCATGCCGACAAGATATTCTAAATAAATCTACGTCCAATTGTCAGAATTTAGCATATATCCCTCTAAACTCTTCCTATTAATGTCCCTATCCAGATACCTTTTAAATGCAGTAATTGGACCAGCCTCCATCACTTCCTCTGGCAGCTCATTATATACACGCACCACCCTCTGTCTGCACAAATGATTAGCCGCTCGACAGAATTCAGAATCCTCCTCTCAATGAACAGCCCAAAAACTAAGCAGCAGATCGCCCATCACCACGTAAACATAATTTTCGACACCAAGACAACAAGACGTGGGGAATGAAGACGATTCAGCCAAACAACTCTGCTCTGTCAAAAAAAATCATGACGAAGCTAATAATCCTCAGGTTCACTTTCCCACGTATTTTCCCCGTGGCTCTTGAATCACTTGCTCATTTAAGAGAAAGTGTCTACGAATTCACATAATAACCAAACTTTGACAGCCACTGAAGTGAATAATTCTGGATGCATCCTCTGACATAAGAAAATCAGCTTTATTTCTCAGCTAAATGTTAATGTTTGGGTACAGTTCTGCTGCTGCTGAAGGGCCACAGTTCCCTCATAGATGTTCAGTTTGGAGTTGCTGGATTCTTGAGAGGTACGTCAAACTTTGCCAGCAGTAGTGCCACATAACAGAATAGAAGGCATCTTTATGATGTGTGGGAATGCACCTCTGTCATGCCTGTGCGCTGGACTCTCCTAGAAATACCAATGCGGACAGATCTATCTGTGACAGGTAGGGTGGTTCATATTCAGTTCATTTAAGATGCTTCCATTTGATGACCTACTAATCACTTTTCGTAGTCTAAATGTTCTGCCTTTTATCTCTCAGACTGCTCAGTCAGTGGTTTTCCTGTGAGATTCTTTATGTGATGAACATTGAAGTATCACACCCAGAGCTTGCTATGTGCCCGTTAGATCTCAGTGTGTTCCTCAGTTTGTTTTCATCATTGAAGAGGACTGACGTACCACTGATCGCAACCATTCCTTCAGTGTCGCTGAGTCAAAGTCCTGGAATTCCCTGCTTCATAGTTTATTGTGGGTCTGCCTACACGACACAGTCTGTCGAGGTTCTTGGAACAACTTACCATTACCTCCACCCAACCTTCGGAGGAGGGGCAACGAGGGACGGGAGACCGGCCAGCACCAACCATATCCCATGAATGAAAACTATATGAGATTGGTGAAGTCTTTGGAGATGTACCTTCAGAGGAATGTCCTTTCTCGCCTCCGCGCACCGGAGCCCACCCTATTGGAGTTTTCTTCCCCATGCTTCTGCCCTGCTCCACTCTTGAGACCTGACAGTGAAACTGTTCGGTTGTTGTAAGTGTTCAGGCATGAAAATTTTTTTAAAAGTCTGGAAAATGGTACAGGATATTATAATCCTTGAACTGTTGTTTATTGATTCACATCAAAGGATTTCAGCTCAAAACAAATAAAACAGTGTTGGATCCAATACTTTTTGTCATTTATGGCAATGACTTGGTTGTCATCAAGTCATAGAGATGTACAGCATGGAAATAGACCCTTCAGCCAACTCGCCAATGCTGACCAGATATCCCAAACCAAGCTAGGCACACCTGCCAGCACCCGGCCCATATCCCTCCAACCCTTCCTATTTATATGCCCATCCAGATGTCTTTCTAATGTTGCAAAAGAACCAGCCTCCACCACTTCCTCTGGCAGCTCATTCCATACACACACACCACCCTCTGCATGAAAAATGTTGCTCCTTTTGCACCATTCCTCTTTCACCCTAAAACTTTGTCCTCTAGTTCTGGACTAGCACCTCGTATTGAACTAAGTTGAACTCCATTTGCCATTCCTCAGCCAATTTGCCCATCTGGTCAAGATCCCCTTGTAATTTGAGGTACGCATCTTCGCTGTCCACAATACCTCCAATTTTGATGTCTACAAAATTACCAATATACCTTTTATGTTCATATACAAGTCATTTCTGCAAATGAAGAAAAGTAGTGGACCCAGCACCGATCTTTGTGGCACTCCACTGTTCACAGACGTTCAGCCTGAAAAACAACACTCCGCCAGCACCCTTTGTCTTCTACTTTGGAGACGGTTCTGTACCAAATGGCTAGTTCTCATTGTATTCCATGAGATGAAACCATGCTAACCATCCTCCCATGGGGACTTGTCGAACACATTTCTAATGACATTGGTCACGTTCACCGCTCTTCCCTCATCAAACCTCCTTGTTATCTTTTCAAAATAACCTGAATCATGTCCGTGATACATGATTTCCCTTGCTCAAAACCATGTTGACTACCATTAATCAGTCCTTGTCTATCCAAACATATGTAAATCATGTCCATCATGATTCGCTCCAACAACTTGCTCCCCACCAATGTAGGGTTTACTGGTCTATAATTCCAAGGCTTGTTCTTACCACCTTTCGTAAATAATGGAATCACGCTAGCCAACCTCCTGTCTTGTGGCACCTCACTTGTGACTATCGTTGATACAAGTATCTCACTAAGAGGCCCAACAATCACTTCCCTATCTTCCCAAAGATCTCGAGGGACGTGAACAGGTCGTGGGGATTTGTCCTCTTTTATGCGTTCTAAGACATGCAGCGTTTCCTCCTCTGTAACGTGGATATTTTTCGAGTTGTCATTATCCATTTCCCCATATCCTATATCTTCCACGTTCTTCTCTACGGTAAACACTGACGCCAAATATTTAGTATCTCCCCATCTCCTGTGGATCCACACGAAGATCGCCTTACTGATCAATGAGGGACCCTATTCTGTCCCTTGTTACTGTTTTGTCCTTAATGTATTTGTAAAAACACTTTGGATTCTCTATAACCGTTTTTGCCAAAGGTATCTCAAGTTCCCTTTTTGCCTTCCTGATTCCCCTATTAAGGATTCTCCTACTGTCTTTACACACTTCTAATGATTAACTCGATCTCTCCTGTCTGTAAATGACATATGCTTCCTTCTTGTTATTAACCAAACCATCAAAGTCTTCAGTCATCCAAAATTCCCTTCACATACCAGAGTTTCCATTCATTTATAAAAGCTTGCCATATATCAGCTGTCCCATTAACTGCGAACATCTGCTCTCAATCAGCTTTTGGAAGTTCTTATCTAATCCCGCCAAAATTAGCCTTCCTGAAATTGAGGGCTTCAGCTGTTAAATCTGGTCTCTCCTTTTCCATCACTATGTTAAAAGCAATAGGATTCCGGTCTCTAGCACCACATTATTCTCCCACTGACACCTCCCTCACCTGCCCTGCTTTGTTACCCAAGAGCAGGTCAGTTTTTGCACTTCTCTACTTGGTACATTCACATCCTGACTCAGAAAAAAATCGTTTAAACTCTTAACAATTTTTGCCCATCTAAACACTTTGGACTATCACAGTCCTAGTCTATGTTTGGAAAGTAAATGCCCCTCATCATAACCGCCCTGTCATTCTTATGGACAACTGAAATATTCTTACTAATGTGTTTCTCAATTTCCCACTGATTATTAGAGTTCTATAATCCAAACCCAATAAGGTGATCATCCCTTTCTTATTTCCCAGTTCAACCCCAATAATTTCCCTGGATGCATTTCCTGGAATATACTTCCTAAGTACAGCTGTAATGCTACCGCTTATTAAAAAAAATGCCACTGCCCCGGAACTGAGTCATTTGCTCAAGTCACTTCAGGAAGCATTAACAATCAATCAAACTGTTGTGGGGCTGTGGGCCAGACCAGGAAAGGATGACCTGACGGACATTAGCAAACCAGAGGCGTTATCAGGGCAAACCATGATTGCTCCCGGATTACGACCACTGATGGTTTGCTTTCAGTTCCTGATCTATTAACGGAATTTAAATTCTGCCAGCTTCCAAGTTCCACCATGCACTCGTGGACAGTCGAAACATCATGTCGACAACACGAAAATCACAAGTGTAAAACACTGTAAAACACCATAGTGAGATTTTCAATTAAGGAAGGATTGCCATTAGCGGAAATCCACACATTCTTTGGGAATGCGCCATTATATCACTGACGGTCTACACTTGCACATGCCCCATGTGAAGCTTCTCAGATGGTACAGGAGCATGGAAAGGATGTACCATGGAATATTCGAGATGTAGTTTTAAGTTCGCAGATGACACCAAATTTCGAAGTGTAGTGGAGAGCCAAGTAGGTAACGTGAGAATTCAATGGGGTCGTGATCAAATGGGCCAATGGGCTGAGGAGTGGCAGATAGAGTTTAATTGAGATAAATGCGAGATGATGCATTTTGCAAAAGCAATTCAAGCAGGATTTATGCACTTCATGATAAGATCCTGGGGTGTGTTACTGAGCAAAGGGACCTTGGAGTGCAGGTTCATAATTACTTGAGAGTAAAGTTGCAGGTAAATAGGATAGTGAAGAAGTCGTTTGGTATGCTTTCCTTTATTGGTAAGAGCATTGAATATAGAAGTTGGGAGGTCATGCTGCAGCTATACAGGACATTAGTCAGGCCATTTTTAGAATATTGCATGCAATTCTGGTCTCCTTCCTAACGGAAGGACGTTGTGAAATTTGAAAGAGTTCAGAAAAGCTTTACGAGGATGTTGCCAGTTTTGGAGGATTTGTGGTGTAGGACGATGCTGAATCAGCTGGGCTGCTTTCACCTGGTGCATCGGAGGCTGAGGGGTGACCTTATGGAGGTTTGCAAAATCATGAGCGGCATCGATAGGATATATAGACAAGGTATTTTCTTCCAGATGGGGGGGGGGGGGGAATGTGTGGTGTTGTATGTTCAGAAATAGATGGGGTAGGCTTTGGATGAAATGGGAATGTTATTAATGGGACATAAGGGATAATGTTTTCGCACAGAGGGTGGTACTTAGATGAAATGAGCTGCCAGGCGAATTTGTGGAAGCTGGTACAATTGCAACACTTAAAAGGCATCTGGACTGGTATATAAGAAGGAAGTGGAGGAAGTATGAAGAAGGATGTGGGCCCATTGCTGGCAAATGGGACTAGATTAGGTTCGTATATCTGGTTGTTGAGAGAAAGTTGGACTGAAGGGTCTGTTTCTTTGCTGCACATCCTTATGACTTGACGACTCCAACAGCCTTCCAATTGGAAGGAGACAGGAATTGCACACAGTATTCCAAAAGTGCTATCCAATGTTCTGAACAACCTCACCATTGTTCCGCCTCTCGGACTGGGAGTCACGGCCTGTTAGATACACCATCCTTTTTAAGCTCTGGGACTGGGGTCATGGTGTATGAATTAATAGTGAATGAGGTAACAGAGATAGATGGCGTAGACTGATCAATTAACTCAGTGAGGGCACGTTGAAATGTTATTGATGTATTTCACAATGAATGACCTATCATGGAGAAAATGTGGGAAACTAAGAGTGAAAATTTGCCATCGAGGAGAGCTCATGGCATGAAATGTATGACTCTGTTGTTTATCGAGAGATCGATACTGTGAAATAGATATGGGAGACGGATGGACAGAAGGTGTGAGAGACAGAAAAGGATCTAGAGGCACTGAGTTCGAGGCAGTGAGAGGGCAGTGACAAATGATGAGGCAGAAAGAAAGCTGGTAGAGGAAGAAGGTCAATGAGGCAAAGGAAGAATGACTGTGAAAGAGATCAAGACAGATGGAGAGGAGGGGAAATAAAAAAAATTGAACACAAGAGAAAGAGACACTTGTTGATTGAGATAGTTCGGGGTGGACAGAGATATCACAGACTTGTGTGCTTTGCTGCTACCTGTTTTATGTGTTCTCAGCTACTGATGCTCCATGTGTGAAGTGCTGAATGATGTTATTTTCATGGGTTTTGCCTATTTTGCCTATTTATTCAATCCATGCCCCTCATAATTGTATAAGACTCTAAAATGTCACCCCTCAGCCACCGCCGCTCCAGGTAAAACAGCCGCAGCCTGCACAGCCTCTCCCTATAGCTCAGATCCTCCAGCCCTGGCAACATACTTTTAAATCTTTTCTGAACCCTTTCAAGTTGCAGAGCATCTTTCTGACAGGAAGGAGACCAGAATTGCACCAAATAATCCACATGTGGCCTAACCAATGTTCTGTACAGCCGCAACGTGACCTACTAATTCCTGTACTCAATACTCTGACCAATAAAGGAAGACATACCAAACGTCTTCTTTACGATCCTATCTACTTGCGACTCTACTATCAAGGAGCTATTAACCTGCATTCCAAGGTCGCTTTGTTCAGCAACACTCCCTAGGATCTTACCATTAAGTGTATAAGTCCTGTTAAATTTGCTTTCCCAAAATGCAGCAGGTCGCAATTTTCTGAATAAAACTCCATCTGCCAACTCTCAGCCCATGGTCCCATCTGCTCCAGATCCTGTTGTAATCTGAGGTAACCTTCTTCGCTGTCCAATGCACCTCCAATTTTAGTGTCGTCTGCAAATTTACGAACTGTACCTCTTATGGTCGCATCAAAATCACTTGTGTAAATGACAAGAAGTAGAGGGCCCAGCACCGATCCTTGTGGCACTCCACTGGTCACAGGTCTCCAGTCTGAGAAACTACCCACCACCACCCTCTGTCTTCTACCTTTGAACCAGTTCTGCATCCAAATGGTTAGTTCTCTCTGTATTCCGTGAGATCTAACCTTGCTAATCAGTCTCCTATAGGGAACCTTGTCGAATGCCTTATTGAAATCTATATAGATCACATCTACTGATTTGCACTTATCAATGTTCTTTGTTACTTCTTCAGAAAACTCAATCAAGTTTGTGAGACGTGATTTCCCACGCACAGTGGATCTGTGAGAGAGTTCAAGACAGCAAGGACTGAGAGATGGAAATAGTATAAGAGAGCAATTCAAGATATTTGGCGATTGTGAGACAGTAGGGGGGAAAAAAGATCCAGATGGAGACAGGCAAATACAGATGGAAGATACTTGTGTCTTGCTGTTGCCTCTCCGTAGTGTGATTCCCTAATTACCTGGATGGGTGCTGCACCAACAGCACTCAAGAAGCTTGTCAACGAGCAGTCCTGCTTAATTAACATCACATCTACTCCCTCCACCACTCACATTTGGAAGCAGCCGTGGGGACAAACTTAAAGATGTAGTGCAGAAATCATGTGGTAAATTGGTAGGGGGATTGAATTCCTGGGCCACGTGGTCATGCTTCAGCTGTACAAGACACTGGTAAAGCCATACCTGGAATATTGTGTGCAGTTCTGGTCACTGCATTTTCGGAAGGATGTGGAAGCTTTGAAAAAGGCTTCAGAGGGTTTACGAGGATGTTTCCTGGTCCGGAAGGAAGATCCTGCGAGGACAGGTTGAGCCGAACTGAGGCAGTTTTCATTGGAGAGATTAAAGTTGAGATGTGACTCAATCGAGGCGAACCAGATATTCGGAGTGGTAAATAGGTTGGCGAGAGAGAGCCTTTTTCATCGGATAGTGAAGTCTAACACGAGGAAGCGTAGCATTCAATTGAGTAGTGACAGCTTCAGGACAAAGTTTGGAGTGGTTTCTTTTCTCAGATTAATAGGGGCGTACTTGCAACACTTCCGCCTGCAGCAGTGGTCGGACTCGCTGACGTTAAGTGCATACATTGGACATACATATGGATTTTAATGAACTAGAGTACGTGAGGTGGGCGGCAGAGTAATTTCACAGACTGGCGCAACATCGAGGGACAAAGTGTCTGTAATGTGCTGTAACGCTCTTTGTTCTAAATCAAACAGTCAGGGCAACAATCAGTAAAGCAGAGAACAATATCCGACTCCAATACAAGAGTCCATCAGGGAAGGCAGATGAACTCAGGGCATGGTGAGTAATGTGGGACTGGAATATATTGCAATTGCAAAATGTGGAAGAGGGATGGACAGGACTGCAGCGTAATGCTCCAGGATAAAAATGTTCCATGAAATATGGGGGTGGGAGTGGGGCGTGGAGCAGAATGCTACAGAGGGGGAGAAGTGGTAATTTGATAATGGAGAATATTAATGCTGTACATAGGGAAAATATTGGTGGGAATACATCCAGGGGCGTTTTTGGGTGAAACTGAGAAATAAGAAAGGGATGATTACCTGATCGCAATTGTATTGTCCACCCCATAATAGTCAGCAGGAAACTGAGAAACAACTGGGAAACGAGATTCCGTTATATATAAGAACACCAGGGTGGTTGCGATAGGGGATTTTAACTTGCCAAATGTAGACTGGGATTGCCATCGGGTTTAGTTGGACAATAACTTAACTGTGTACAAGGAAGCTTTCTGACTCAGTATGTAGATGCTCCTGTTGGAGATAGTAAGAAAATTGACCTACGATTGGTAAATAAGGCGGGGGCGTGACCGAGGTGTCAGTGGGGGAGCACATTGAGGCCAGCAACCGCAACACTATTAATTATAAAATAGTCACGGAAAAGAATAGACTGGACCTGAAAGTTTAAGTTCAACATCGGAGGAAGGATAATTTTGATGATGTTAGGCAAAAACTTACAAAAGCTGATTTGGAGGTTGAGGGGTTGGAGGGGAGATATCAAGAGATAAAGGCACAGCTGGAAAATGGGGAGCTTTCAGAAATGAGATAACGAGAGTCCAGAAGCAGTATATACCAGTCGGATGAAAGCAAAGACTAGTAGATGTAGGGAATCCTGGATGTCGAGAGAAATTAAGGTTTGGTTAAGAGAAAGAAGAAAGCATATATTGTATGTAGACAGAAGAGATAGAGAGAATCCTAAGAAGACTATAAACGCAGTAGGAGAAAACTTAAGGATGAAACCAGGAGAGCAAAATAGGGCATGAACTAACTTTGGCGAATTGGGTTAAGGAGAATCCAAAGTGTTTGAAAACACGTTAAAGACAAAAGGATAACTATGGACAGAGCAGGGCGCTTAGATTATCAGTAAGGCAGCCGATGAGTGTAGCTGCAGGAGATGGGGA
This sequence comes from Hemiscyllium ocellatum, assembly GCF_020745735.1. Classification (NCBI taxonomy): domain Eukaryota; kingdom Metazoa; phylum Chordata; class Chondrichthyes; order Orectolobiformes; family Hemiscylliidae; genus Hemiscyllium; species Hemiscyllium ocellatum. The sequence continues at coordinate 320,253 of NW_026867541.1, forward strand.
GATACTGAACGAGTATTTTGCAACAGTGTTTACTGTGGAGAAGGGACAGAGTGTGGGGAAATACATGGTGACATCGAGAAAAATGTCCATATTACGGAGCAGGAAGTGCAGGATGTCTTAAAACACATAAAAGTGGACAAATTCCCAGGATCTGATCAGATATACCCAAGAGATCTGTGGGAAGTGATTGCTGGACACTTTACTGAGATATTTGTATCATCAATAGTCACAAGTGTGGTGCCTGAATACTGGAAGTTGACGAACGTCATGCCACTATTTAAGAAAGGTGTTAAGGAAAAGCGAGGGAACAATGGACCAGGAAGCATGCCATCGGTGGTGGCCAATTTTTTGGAGGGAATCCTGAAGGACAGGATGTACATGTATTTGGAAAGGAAAAGACAGATTCAGGATAGTCAACACGGCTTTGTGAGTGAGAAATCATATCTCACAAACTTGGTTGTGTTTTTTGAACATGTAACGAAGAGGATTCATGAAGGCCGAGGTGTGGATATGACCTGTACGGACTTCAGTTATGCAAGGTTCCCCATGAGAGACTGGTTGGTCGGTTAGATCACATGGAACATAGGGAGAACAATTATTTTGATGGAGAACTGACTTGAAGGTACAAAACAGATGATGGTGGTGGAGGTTGGTTATCTTGCTGGAGGCTTGTCACTAGTGGCGTGCCACAGGAATCGGTGTGGTTCCACTCAGTTTTGTCATTTATCAGAATTCGTTGAATGTAAATGTAGGTATAATTAGCAGATGACAATTAAATTTGAGGTATAGTGGACAGCGAAGTTGAGATGGGCCAATGAGCTGAGGAGTAGCAAATGGATTTTAATTTAGTCAAATGCGAGGTGCTGTATTTTGGAAAAGAAATTCACAGCAGGACTTATACACTTCACAGTAAGGTGCTACGGACTATTGCTGAACAAAGAGACGTTGGAGTGCATTTTGATAATTCCTTGAAAGTAGAGTCGCAAATAGATAGAACAGTGAAGAAGACATTTAGTATGCATTCCTTTGTTGGTCAGAGCATTGAGTACAGGAGTTGGGAAGTCATGTTTCGGCTTTACAGGGCATTGGTTCGACCACTTTTGGAATACTGAGGGCAATTCTGTTCTTCCTATCTGAAGGATATTGTGAAACTTGAAAGGGTTCAGAAAAGATTTACAAGGATGTTGCCAGCGTTGGAGGCTTTGAACAGTAGGGAGAGGTTAAATCGGAAGGGGATGTTTTCCCTGGAGCGTCGGAAGATGAGGGGTGACCTTATGGAAATTTATAAAATCATAGGCATGCATCAATAGGATAAACAGACAAAATGTTTTCTCTGGGGTGGGCAACTGCAGAACTAGAGGTTTAGGGTGAGAGGGGAAAGATAAAAAGGGAATCTTATGGACAACTTTTTCACACAGTGGATGGTGCGGGATTGGAATAAGCTGCCAGATGAAGTGGTGGAGACTGGTACAGTTACGGCATTTAATAGGAATCTGGATGGGGGCATGAATAGGAAGGGTTGTAGGGATATGGGCCAAGTGCTGGCAAATGGGATTACTTTAGGTGAGGATATCTGCTCGGCATGGATGAGTTGTACTGAATGGTTTGTTTTCACGCTAGACATCTGAACGACTCTATAACAAGCATTCGACCATTCAGTTTAATAATGACTGTTCGACCCATCGAGTCTGCATCAACAGTAAACATAAATCTATCAAATGGTCTGATTTTGCGTCAACTTAGAAGATTTTCTTTTGAAATGTTATCTTGAACTGATATATTTTTAAACTGTTTTTACAGGCTAATAGAAGGGCAGGATTTGACGAAAGAAATCGGAAATTAGCATCATGTCAAGATCTAAAAGCACTTGATTTTGTCAGTATGTGAATATCATGGACCTTTCCACGTGTAGAGAGAGATATGTTTCTCTGTTCTGTCTACTTCAAACGATTAACAAATGATCCATAGACATTCTTGTGAGAGTGTTTTAGTGCACGAAGAGTGAGAACAACTTAAAGCGGCCGTAGAAGAAAAATGCACAATTCACACCAGAGACAGACTATTCACGTGTTCTAAGTTTGGACGAGGCTTCAACTAATTGTTAAACCTGGAGAAAGAATGCGAACAATTTCAGCATTGATAAACCCAGGAAATGTGTGCATTGTGGGAAGGGTTTCTATTATCCATCCGCTCTTGTGATTCAGGAGTGGAGACACACTGGGGAGAGGCCTTTCACCTGTTGTGTGTAAGAGATAGAATTCAGTGTTGTCTCCAACCTGCTGACACACGCTGGTTCACGCTGTGGATAGACCATGCAACTCTGACAGTGCGAAGAGACTCGTTGATACATCCGCTCTACTGACACACAAGCAAGTTTGTAACAGGAGGAGTGCATTCCCGGATCTGATTTTGGGAAGTAATTCACCAGTTCAGCTAACGTGATGAGATACAAGCGAGTTCAGCCTGGGGAAAGGCCGCACACCGGCTGTGATTGTCGGAAAGGATTTGCTCAATCATCTTTTATGTTTATTCACCAGCGGTCTGACACTGGGGAGAAGCTATTCACCTGCTCTCAGTGTGGGAAGTGATTGACAGATTTACCCCCCTCCCCCTTTCAGATACACCATTGAATTCGCATTGCAGGCAGTCCGTTTATCTGCGTTCACTGACAATAGACAATAGATGCAGGAGTAGGCCATTCAGACCTTCGAGACTGCATCACCATGCAATATTATCACAGCTGGTCATCCTTAATCAATATGTTCCTGCCTTATCTCCATAACCCTTGATTACACTATTGAGAGCTCTACCCAACACTTTCTTAAATGAATCCAGAGACTGGGCCTCCACTGCCCTCTGGGGCACAGCATTCCACACAGCCACCACTCTCTAGTTGAAGATCTTAGTCCTCATCTCTGTCCTAAATGGTCTACTTCGCATTTATAAGCTGTGTCCTCTGGTTCAGCACTTATCCATCAGGGGAAACATGTTCCCTGCCTCCAGAGTGTCCAATCCTTTAATAATCTTGTAGTCTCAATCAAATCCCCTCTCTGTCTTCTGAACTCAATGGTATACAAGCCCAGTCGCTCCAATCTTTCAGCGTAAGGTAGTCCACCATTCCAGGAATTGACCTCGTGAACCTAAGCTACATTCCTTCATTGGCCAAAATAAATAGCCAGTGAGGGAAATGCTTCACTGCATGATCCAGCCTGCACACACAACAGAGAGTTCACACTATGGACAGCCGTTTGTCTGCAAACTGTGTCCCCACAAGGTGGTCAAAAAGATTAATACTGAAGATGTCACTGTGACAGTGACAATGATATTCCTGGTGATCAAGGAGTAAATCAGTGTTGGTAAGAGTGGCTGGTATTTCTCCAGGGAAATGTTCTATCAAAAACGGAAGCTACTGAGTAGCCAATTCTTTCCAACGCAATTACCACGAGTTAAAATGGGTGCACTCAATTCTGAAGCATTTATATTTTCAGCAAAGTCAGTCCAGATGTCAAAGAAAAAAAATATTCTGAGTTGCCGGCTTAGCTGAAACGTTTATTAGAAAATTCTTTTTTCCCAAATGTTCATTGCATTAATAAGAAATATATATATGTGTGTGTGTGTGTGTGTGTGTGCATATATATATATATATATATATGTGTGTGTGTGTGTGTGTATATATATATATATATATATAAAACAATTTTAGAAATCAAATTTGCCCCTCAAACATAAAAATGCATCGGAAAAACATAACCATGGAAGATTGTCGCCAGCCGTGAACGAATTGCAAGTCTTTTGACAGGTGGCTGTGTCAACACAGACAGTGGAACATTTTCAGACAGAAAGCTCGAGAAATCACAGGTATAAGAATGAAAAACTGGGAAGGAGTCGAAGTAACTTCCAGTTGGCTATGACGTATGTTTTGGTTAATCCCTTCAGAAAGTGAATGAGTCTTCACCACTTCATGTGTTAAAAATCTTCGGCTGTAAACGTGAAATTGAATTCAAAACATTACACAGATAATTTGGATTGTGTTATATAAGGATGCTTTCTTTCGCTTCGCATTTGCACAATAATGTTTGTTTATGTTTAACAAAGTGACCTGTGGTGCCATGAATCTTTAACTTACTTGCAGAATATTTCAAAATACCTTTAAACACTGACTGTCCTGACAAAGATTGCAGGATTCTTGACACCTGTGGACAAAGGAGACCAGCGTCAGTCAGTGAGAAGCTCCACACACAGTGAGACAGCAGAAGCCAGTCAGGTTCAGACAGTGATGGCCAAATAAAACACCTCGTGAAGGAATGGCGCTCCGAAATCCAATGCTTCCGTGGGCGGCACAAAGGCACAGTGGTGAGCACTGCTGCCTCACAGCGCCAGAGAGGCGGGTTCAATTACCGACTCATGTCTCCCCGTGTCTGCGTGGGTTTCCTCTGGGTGTTCTAGTTTCCTCCCACAGTCACAAAGATGTGTAGGTCAGGTAAATTGGCCATGCTAAATTGCCCGCAGTGTTAGGTAAAGGGGTAAATGTAGAGGTATGGGTGGGTTGCACTTGTTGGGCCTAAGGGCCTGTTTCTACCCTGGAAGTAATCTAATCTTAAAAAAAATGTTAGACTATAACTGGTATTGTGGGGATTTTTGCTTCGGCCAGATAAAATATATATTTAAATTACAAAGACCGCATTGTGATGAATTTGTTTTTGGTTGACACCGGGAGCATTTCAGCAGAACGACTTTTAAAAATGTTTGAATGGGAATGTTACTGGCAAGGCCAGCAGTGCGTGCCCATCTCGAACTGTCTCCAACTGTCCCTGAACAGTGATGGGGTATCCATCAACTTCTGGAAGTGCTGCAGACCGAGTCCGTGTCTGCCTTACGACCACTGGAGCGCGTCTCTTCTGCAGAGCAAATGTCAGCTTACTGCTTAGGTTGGTATTCTTGAAATGGTCCTGTCGCTCTGTCTATCTCTTTTATTTTTGCCTGGACTTCTGTCTCTCTATCTCAAAGCTTCTCATCATTATCACTCTGCCTGTCATTTTAATGTAATCCTCACTCTCTTGCTGCCTCCATTTATGTCTTACTCCGTTTCTATGTCCCTGTCTGTCTGCATTGCACTCTGTAATTTCTCTCACACATCCTCTCATTCCTTCTATTCTCAGTTATATATTGTTCAATCTGTATTTGTCTTTCAATCTGTCTCTGTCACTCTTTCTGTCATTCTCACTTTGTCTGTGTCTAGGATGATTTCTATTTACATCTCATTCTGTCATCTCTCTCAGACTCGTCATCCTTACGTACATTGTCTCTCATTATGTGTCGTCTCAGTCTCACTTACCGTGCAACAATATGTCTTACTGTCTGTCACTTGCTGCCTCTCACTCCCACTGCCTCACTTGTACCTGTGACGTTCTCTGCCAATCGCTCTTCCCCTATCTTTTCTTACTCTCTCCAATTTTTTGCCAGTCTTTCCCTGGCTGTCACGCTCTCTGTTTCACTATCTGTCCCTCTTTGCCTCTCACACACTCTCTCTCCATTCCTCTCTGCCGCTGACACACACACACACACACACACACACACACACACACACACACACACACACACACACACACACACACACACACACACACACACACACACACACACACACTTGCTCCCAATTCTCGTCTCAATCTCTGTTTCTCTCACTCTATCATTGCACCTGTCTGGTTTCTTCCCTACTGTCAACACAACTATTTTTAGTTTTTGATTCTGGATTCTGCTCCCATTGTATTTTTCCAGCAGTTTTTCCTCGGAAACGCATTCCTCCCTCACACTGTGAATGAAATCCGCTGCTTCACCTTCCTTACCCTAAAGTGACCGGGCGATTTCGGCCGATTTGTCTTGGGTGGTGCTGTTCAACGTGATCCTATTGTGAGGAACGATTCGGAGCAAGGTCTGTACTAACTTCTCGGAGGTGAGTAGTTCTGGATGAACAGACCACAACAAGAAGATTAGTGCACTCTCGTTCCTGCTAAGATGGACCACTACCGGCTGAATCCGTGACCGCTTGAAATCAGTAAATTGCGCACCCACTCTGTGATATATCCTGGGATTTCGCCGGCACACTGCATTAGCATTTCAGAGTTTCTGTCCAAATTTCATCTCCTCCTTCACTGGGTTAAACTGCTGTTCATTTTCCCAATCTCACTGGGCGACAGGGAGATGGCTATTCGAAGCTTTACATTTAGAATCCCTATGGTGTAGAAACAGAATAGTGAATGCGCAGGTCAGAGTGGATATTGAGAACATGTGTTCATTAGCTCGAGAAAATAGGATATTAAGGCACAGCTTGAGGGTAAATGGAAGATCTTTTAGAATAGTGATAAGGAGAAACGTCTTTAGCTACTGAGTGGGGAACCTATGCTGCTCTATCTTACTCTGTTTCTATATCACTGCCTGTCTGCCTTTCACTTCCTCATTTCTCTCATGCATTTTACTTCCATCAAGATGCTGCGCAATTTGTCTTTGATCTTCATTCTATCTCTTTTTCATTTTTTCTGTCACTCTCATTCTGACTCCTTCTATACATAACTTTCTCTCATGTCCCTCACTGTCGCTTGTCACCCTTGCTCGCATTGTCCCACTCACTTTCTCTCATCTAGTTTTACTCAGTGTAATAAGCTGAATCAATCACTTTCACTTACCGCCTCTAGCTCTCTCTGTCTCCATTGTAGCTGTGTCTTTGTGTGCGTCCCACACACTCGCCCTCTCGTTCCTCACTCTACCCAGCTTTCTGCTTTTCCCCTTTCTGTCGTGCTCTCTATTTCGTTGTCCTTGCTACTCCACTTCGTATCTCTGCCATTCAAAGACAGTCTCAATTGAATGGTTTGATTGTCGACTCGTTTCACATCGATTTGAAGTTCTTCATTCCGTATTCTGTTTCCACTGAACATTGTCCGTCGGTTTTATCTATGAAATATCTGCCTGACTCACATGCCAGATATTGTGAGGAGCGTTTCTGGACAAGGTCCGTCCTAACTCCCTGGAGCTGAGTTGTTGCGAGCCTAATAGACCAACAAAATGACAGCTAGAAAGCACACTGATTTCTATGAGCACGGAATTCAAAAGGCCGAGTTCTTGACTTCTTCAAATAATGAACATCTATACTCACGCTCTGAAATGTCCCAAATTACCCCATCTCACTGCCTCGGTTTTCAGAGACTCTGTCCAAATTTCACCACCTTCTTCACTAGGTCAAATTCCTGATTATTTTCCCCAAACCCACAAGGGTGACAGAGAAATGGTCATTTGAAAATTTGCATTTACATTCTCTGCAGTACACAAGCAGAATACTGAATGGGCAGATAAGAGTGAATTTTGCGAAAATGCATCCACTGATAGGAGAGAATAGGACCCGACAGCAAAGCCTGGGTGTGAAAGGAAGCACTTTAAAAACCGAGATAAGGAGAAATGTATTCAGGCAGAGACTGGTGAACCTATGGAATGTATTGCCACACACGTTTTTGGAAGTCAGGTCGTTGAGTATATTTAATTCTGAGACAGATGGTTTTCCTGATTATCAAGGAGATGGAAGATTATGGGGGAAAGCGAGAGAATGGGAATGATCAACCTATCAGCTATGATTTAATGTCAGCGGAGACAAGATTACTATAAATGTGTAATTTCCATATCGTATTGGATACATTCTGGAAAGATTTGATCTTTAAAAGAAGTAGGGATTGCACCTGAACAGGAGGGGCACCACAAGAGGTTAGCTAGAGCGCTTTGGGAGAGTTCAATCTAGATAAGCAGCAGTGTTGGCAACAACACGATGGAGCAGATTTTGCAATAGGCAGTGATGCACTAGATACAGCTTGCAGAGGGTCTGTGAGAAGGGACAGCGCTAGATTGCGCAAAGGTGCAGTCAGTGTGATGGCTTGAAACGTGTCTAGTTTAAGACAAGAAACATCAAGAATGAGCGTTCAGTACTCCAAATCTGGATCAATTCTTGGAACGGTCATATTGTGGCCATTGTGATTAATTGAATATCAAAGAGGCAGGAATGGTTGTTGGATTTCCCAGCGTTTAGTTGTTTCAAAAAGAATTGGGTGTGTGGGGCAGAAAAGAATTGGAGGATTGGCATTGCTAATCAGGGATAATATCACAGCTGCAAAAAGTAAGATCGTCTATGAGGGTTTGTTGACAGAACCAGTATGAGTGGAAATCGCAAGCTTTCATATCAATGTCCCATTGACAGGGAGTAAAGAAGTTGTCAGAAAATGATTAAGATGCAGTGACGATCGTCACACTGATGCAGCTTAGCTGCCGTGTGGGCCTTTGGTGTGGCCTCAACTGTAGGATTATTTGCAGTTCAGGTCGCTACATGGTAGGGCGGACCTGGACGGTTTGCAGCGCCTGAGAAAGAGTTTTCCAAGAATGTTGCTTGGTTCGGAAATGATGAGTTACCAAAAGCCATTAGAGAAATTTGGATGATTTGTGCTTGAGGTTTGGTGCTGGGAGGCGATCTGAAAGAAGTATATAAAGCACCCAAGTTTGTAATATCGCCTCATATCGGGCACAGGGGAAAATGTTTGAAAGAATATGCATGAAACCGTTTGTTCATACAGAGAGTGTGGTAGATGTCCGGAATTACCCCTGAAGTTGCAACATTGGATACAATAGCAAAGGTTAATATACAATTAGATAGACGGATGAACACGTGGACTACATAGCGATCTTGATCATGGGAAGGCAGATAGCATTACATTAGAGGAGTACACTGATCGGCACAGACATGCTGGCGGAAAGTTCTGTTCCTGTGTTGTACTTTTCCCTGTTCAATGAAGCACTTTAGCTTCAGAGAGAGGCTGGACATAAACGGATAGCTTTTTTTTTAGAGCGAAGGCAGTATTGGGCAAGCCTGTTTCAAGTGGAGAGGTTTTTGGGGAGCACGGGCAGAGCGAGAAGAAAACAGCTGCTACCCTGAGTCCAATAAGGGGACACAAATAGAAATTGAAAGACACAAGGTATTGAAAGGACTTGAAGATAATCTCTTAGGTTCCCTGATTCTCTGCTCCAACAGACACAAATAGAAACTCGCAGGCAATGTCATTGGCTCATTGTTCACTCTTTACTTGGGGGAAGGGGAGCGTGCTGTTGCACACAGAGAGATATTTGTGTATCCCCAATGCATCATTCTCCGAACTCAAAGACTGAAAAACAAATGGCAGTTGCACTGGGAAGGAGACAAAATGCACACGTCCTGTTGGCCTACAAGCAGGAGAACACCAGTTGCATCACTTCTGAACCACACTGATCAAACATAAAGGGAAATATCTACCAAGCTTGGCTTGCATCATGAGGTGAATGAACCACTGAGTATGCAGAAAACAAATAACATCTTCCAATGTACAATCGCGACTTATCGATGTTGGAGGCTGTCAGGTGTATTATGTATGGTCACCCGAACACACCAAATAGGAACAGGAGCAGGCCCCTCACCAATTCCAGTTTACTAGAATTCAAATCAATGAGATCATGACCAACAGAAAGAGCTGGCAAAGTTCAGCAGATTTGACAGCATTCGTGAGGCAGATCAGTGTCACCTTTTCGATTCAAATGATCCTTCCTCAGAAGCGGGAAAGGCACCACAGTTCTGAGGAAAGGTCGCGCGCCTCGGAAGTTTAAATCTGATTTGTATCCACAAAAGCTGCCAGACCTGCTGAACATTTCTGGCGATTGCTGTTTTTTTCTTTTTTGTTCGCAGCATGCACAATTCTTTCATTTTCTACGCAAAAAGGTCGTGGCTGTTTTTGTTTTATTCGTCAACTATGCTTTCTTACGTATTCGTTGAGTAATTTTCACCTCTCAATGATCGACAATATGTCGACATCAGCATGAAAACAAAATTTAAACTATTTGCATCCATTACCTTTTGACAAAAGGAATTCCAAGCACTCACAATCTTTTAAATCGGCATCTCCTTCCTCTAAAGTAATGAATGTCTAATTCTTGAATATGAACTATGCATTCACAACTTGGATGAGAAAGTAAAAGCGATAATTAGTAAGTTTGCAAAGGACTCGAATTCGGTAGTGTTGTTGATCGTGACGAAGATAGTCTCAGTTTTGAGTTTGATAATGCTCATTTGATCAATTCGCAGATCTACGGCAGATAGAATTTAATCCCAACAATTTTGAGCTGATGCATTTTGAAGTCTAATTGGGTAAGGATGTTCAAAATGTATGTTTGGTCCCAGGACGTATTGAGGAACGATGGAAACTTGATGTGCAAGTTAGTAGATCTCCGAAGATGTGAACGCCTGTAGACAGGGTTATCTGGAGTGCGTGCGGGTTGTTTTCACTTTTTAGTCATTACAAGCTGGGAGCAAGGAAGTCTGCTTACAAAATTGTTTATAATTGCATCAACCATATTGGGAATACTGAGTGTAGCTCGGCTCACCACAATATTGGAAAGTCCAGCTTCCACCGCAGACAAAAGAGACGAGATTCAGCATGATGTTACCTGGGATGGAACTCTCAGTTATGACGAGTGAAGCGGAAGGCTGGATTTGTTCTCTTTGGAGCCCAGAATGCTGAGGAGGAATGGGAAATTAGGAGAGGAATAGATTATAAAAAGCTTTGTCCCACAGTGCCTTGTCTAAGAACAGAGTATATCAGTTTCATAGTAGTTGAGGGCTTGGTGAGAGCATTTGCGATATTCCATTTGAAACAAAGGCCAAAATTCCATTCGCAGGTAAGTGATAACGCTGTTGAAGTGGGTCTGTCTTCATCTGTAGCAGCAGACGATGTCAAGGTCAGAATTTCGTTGTGAGTCTGGAGTTAAATATAGGGAAAGGGCAGGTCAATATTACCCACAGCGTTGTGCCTGAGGATTCGATTGAAAGGATGAGCAGATCTATATTTATCGCATTGTTGTTAGCATTAAGTCAGGAAGTATATACAGAGTAGGTTAATGGAACTATTGTTATGGATTTATAAATCTACCCAGACCAGAATGTTGGTAGAAACAGTGTTGTCCTCACAAGTATAGGCATAGCAGATCAACAGCAACCACATGCTATGTGTCTGAAGTCGCAGGCAGAGCCAGAGCATGTCAGTCATAACAATCGTGCTGTGAGATTGCAGTGACATGTATACTCACAGCAGGTCAATAATAACCAGATTGCTGTGTATCTAGTCATCTTTGGAGGCAGAGCAGAGAAGCGAAACCAAGGTATTGTGGGGCGGGACTTTAATGCAGAGATAGCACAAGTAAATGATAACCACAGTGCATTTGACCAGTAGTCATATGAAGAGACACAGCATGTCAGTGGCAACGATATTACGGAGTTTCTGGTGTCACTTGCAGAGAGAGACAAGGCCAGTGCTTAACAAAATGTTTTGTGTCTGAAGTTAAGTGCAGAGCCAGATAGGACACTGATAATCACATGTCGAGTAAAAGCAGATTAGGCACTACCACAGTGCTGTTGGTCAAGAGTCACATGCAGTTATAGAACAGGTGAGTGCTAACCGCAGAGCTGGAGGTCTTCAGTCATCAGGACAGACAGAGCATGTCAGGTTAACCACAGAGCTGTGCGTCTGGAGTCATAGCTGGAGACAGAGCAAGTCATGGGAAATACAATGCTTCTGTCTGAAGGTACTTGCCGAGACATTGGCAACAATAGTGTAGTGGATGAATGAAAAGCAAGGAAAGCTATCTAAGGGACACTTGGATAACGAGTGAGATTCTGAATTCAGTCAACGGTGGGGGGGAGCATACGGAAGTTTTAGGAAACATAAGTTGGAAAAGGGCGATGAAAAACTTAATGAAGGCAGGAAGGTATTAAAGCAGGGATTTAGAGGAGCCAGAAAGAGCTATGAAATGCCCGAGGCAAGCAGAGTAAAGGGAAGTTCCAAGACATTATATGCTAACATTAAAACCAGGAGTATAACTGGAGAAGGGTAGTTGTTTTCCGAAGGGCCGTGACCAATGGTTGTCTCCAAAGGTTCTTATTGGGAGCTCTACGAACTCTGATGTATCTAAATGATTTAGTTTGACATGCGGATTGAGAGCCATAGTATTTCACTGGTACTCACAATGCTGCGGATCCAGAGCCAGAGAATCACAGACATGTGCAGCAGGGAAACCGAATCATTTGTCCAACTACCCCATTATTTACCATTTAGCCCTTATCTCTCTCAAACTTTCCTGCTCATATGCTCATCCAGATACTTTTAAAATGTTGTAACTGTCACAGTGTTTATCCCGTCCGCTGGCACATCTACTATGTGAGAAAAGTCGCCTGTCATGACCCTTTTAACAATTTTTACCTCTTACTCTTAAAAAAAATGCTCTCTAGTTTTGCATTCCCCTACTGTCGGGGAAAGGTATGAACTTTGCAACTTATCCATGCCCCTAATGTAAACTTTTACAAGGTCACCCATCGTATCCAGGGAATAGAAACAACAGCTTGCTGAGGCTCTCCCTGAAGCTCAATCCCTCAAACCTTGGCAACTTTCTTAAAAATCCATTGTGTTACGGGCAATGTTGTAAGTCTGGAATCAAGAGCAAAAACAGCGTGCACCAGTGACAACTGCAGTGCTGTGGACTGCTGTCTCGTGGAGATAGATATCAGGTCAGAGGGAACAACTGTGGTTTGGGCCTGTTCTCAAATGTAGAGACAGGATAGGTCAATGGCAACCACAGTGCTTTGAGTCTAGTGTTACAAGTAGACAAAACAAGTCATTGGTAACCACCGTGTTTTGTGTCTCGAGTCACATGCAGAAACACAGTAGGTTATTTCAAAGCAAAATTACGTCGGCCATGCGACACATATTGAGACAGAATAGATCAATAGAACACCCAATGCTGTGTGTCTGTCGTTACAGAGCAGGTCATTCATAACAGTGCTGTGAGTCTGCAGTCACTTGTTAGAGAAGCGCAGGTTGGATTAAACACATTGCTGTGTGCCTGATTCGAATGCAGATGCAGAGCAGGTAACCGGTAGCCACAGTGCTGTGTGTTGGGACTCGGACGTAGAGAGGGAGCAGGTCAGTGGAAACTACAGGCCCGTGTATCTGGAGTCACATGTAGACACAGCAAGTTAATAATATATACAATGTTGTTCTTCTGGAGTCGCATGTTGAGACAGAAACGATTCGTGTTGCTCACGGTGGTGTGGGTTTGGAGTTATAAGCAGAGATAAAGCAGATTGTGGTAAACACAATGCAGTTAGCCTGGAGTTGTATAGAGCAGTTGAGTGGTAGGTATTGTTCTGTGGGTCTGGAGTCGAATGAAGAGACAATGTCGATGAGAATATTTCCAGTGCTGGTGTTCTGGAGTCACAGGTAGAGGTAGAGTAGATGAGTGTGATGCAGAGTGCTGTGAATCTGGATTCACATACGTAGCCTCAGCAGATCAGTGATAACCACATTGTTTTTGGTCTGAAGTCAAACGCAGAGAGAGAGAGCAGATCAGGTGAAAATATTGCGCTGGTGTTCTGCAAAGAGATGCAGAAATGGAGGAAATCAGTGGTAGCCATAGTGCCGTGCGTCTTAAATCATAGATCATAGAAATATACCGCACAGAAACAGAATCTTTGGTCCAACTCAACCATTCCGACCAGACATGCTGAATTAATCTAAGCCCATTTGCCAAACTTTCAGCCATATCTCTCTGAAGATTTCCTTTTTGCACACTCATCCAGACACCTTTTCAATGTTGCAATTGTAGCAAGCTCTATCATTTCCTTCAGCAATTCATTCCATGCTCAAACCACGCTATGAGTGGAAAATGTTGCCCCGTTCAGTTTTGGACTCACCGAATCGGGTGCAAGATTATGGACTTTTCAGTCTATACAGGCCCACCATAATTTTATAATCTTCGATAAGGTTACTCCTAAGCCTCTGATGCTGCAGAGAAAAACACAACAGAGCCTATCCATAAAGCTAAATAACACCATTCTTGGCAATATCCAAAGATCACGTTGTCTCAGTGGTTAGCATTGCCCTATCACAACACCAGGGGCCAATGTTTGATTACAGTTTTAGGCGACTTTCCGTGTAGAGTTTGCGCATTCTCCTCGCCTCTGCCTGGATTACCTCAAGCTGCTCCTGTTTCCTCGCACCATCCGAAGATGTGCAGATTAGGTGAATTGGACATGATAAATTGTCCGTAATGTTCAGGGATATGTTGGATAGGTTCATTCGTTTATGGAAATGTGGATTAATAGGGGAGGGGAATGCGTCTTGCTGGCTTACTCTTCAGAGGCTCGGTCTTGTTGAACCAAGGAGCAAGTTTCCTCAAATTAGGGATTATATGGATCTATGAAGTTGTGGATCTGGCATAAGATGCAGTGCAGACCATGAGTAACAACAGTGCAGTGGATAGCAGTCACGTGTAGAGACTGAGGAGGTGAATAGTAACCAAGGTGCTGTGAAGCTGGATTCAATAGTAGAGACAGACAAGTCACTGGTAATCATAATGCAGTGTATCTTGAGGCAGACATGGAAACAGAGCACATCAGTGGTAACCAAAGTTCTGTGCATCTCAGGTCACATGATGAGGCAGAACAGATCTTTTGGAAGCATAGCTTTGTGTCACATATTGCGATATAGTAATTCAATGGTATGCGGAGGATTGCAGATGTGTACTCACATGGAGATGCAGAGCAGATCTGTGGTATACTCAGTGGTTGTGTCTGGAGTCACAAGCAAAGACCGAGCAGTCCATTGTAAACTGGGTGAGGATTCTGAAATAATTCCCAGCAGGCCAGGAGTACGCACAGTGCATTGAGTCAGGCATCACTTGTGGAGACAGTGTAGGTGGGTAGCTACCACAATGTCGGTTGGTGTCACATGGTAACCGATATATATATATATATATATATATATATACACACACACATACATATATATACACACACACACACACACACACACACACACACACACACACACACACACACACACACACACACACACACACACACACACGTATTCGGGGATCATTGAATATTTCCACAATGAGCGTCAGTTGATCTCCATGCTCCAACAACTCCTTCGAGAATGTCACTGAGTTCACACGACTCCATCTGACTCAATGCCATTCCTCCATTCCCAACTATATCCCTTAAGTACTTAAGCCTGGACTCTGGAGTAAACTTCGCAAGTTTTGTTTGTTCCCATCATCAAATATTCCAAATGATATTTTACAAATGGAGCAGCCACTCGCTTGCTAACCACTGGTAGGAGATCGATACCACAGATTGGGGAAGGGAGTGAATGAAAGTAAACTGGAGTGGAAGTCGATATTTTGCATAAAATGTTCAAGGCTGCTGAAGGACTATTGTGTTCAACGTGAGAAATGGAGTATGACGGCATACTCATCGTAGCACAGCTACGATTTCACAACACCCTGCTTGCACCCCATTTCTCGACTGTGAGCAGATCTGAGAAACAGATCTTAAAAAGGTTTAATTTGCCTTGGATCAAGTAAAATATGGGTTTATATGAATGAAGCATGGACTTTGTGGGTTATGTTTTGAGGAGACCAGTATTTTCTGGAATTTAGAAGCTGAAGCGGTGACTTGATTGATGTCGTCAATATATGATCAGTAAAAGGCAGTGAATATAAAACATTATGATATAGATCCATCGAGTCCATGCAGACCCCCTGAAGAGCTTCACGACCAGATGAAATTCCCATCCGTTTAGCCTTGATTCACCACAACTAATTTAACGAAGCTGCAAAGGTTTTGGAATGTGCGAGAAAACTATAGAAGTCAGAGGAAACCCAACAGAGATGAGGTGAATGTACAAACTCTGCACAGCCAGTGTGCAATTGTGGAGTAGAGCCTCGGTCCTGGTGCTGTGAGACGGTAATGAGAACCACTGATGCATTGTGCTGTTCAATGAAGGAAATCGAAAGGTGGCAAACATTCCTTGATATGGTATAACACATTATTTTATAATATAAAATGCTATAATATAATATAAAACAATGTCATTTAACATATTACTCCAGTTTTGACCTCCTTATCGGAGAAAGAGCAACAAAGATTGACGAAACTGATTACTGGGCTGGAGTGACTGGTGCATGAAATGAAGAATGATCGGATTGAATTTATTTTTTCTTTCTGTTCTTCCCCAGCACCCAAGTTGTGTATGTGCAGTTGCGAGACACAAAGAGAAAAAACAGGTGTATAAACCCTTAATCATTTTACACCAGCAGGAAGGAAGGAAGGAAGCACCACAGGGGCCAGTGACAAAAAGTGCCCTTCGCGCCAAAGAGCAATGTTCCATTATCAAAAAGATGCTGGAGAGCAGGGATAAAATCAAAATAGAGTAGGAGGGGAGAAATAAAACACTCCACTCCCAGCTGTGCCCGGCTATCTCTGAAAATCTCGAGGATATTGGTAGGCACCGTGTGCTTCTTCTTCAGGGACTTCCGGACTGAAATGTAACCAAATAGACGGGTTGGTAATCGGCCATAACGATCCGCTCCATGACCCTCTGCCTGTTTATGACAAGTTTGCACAGGCCCAGTAGCAGACCCACGAGTAGTTTCTCTGACCTAGCGTTCTCTATTGCCACTGTGTGCCCAAAGAACAGGAGCGTGTGGCTAACGTGCAACCAAAAGCAGAGGAGAAGCTTTGCAAGAAACTCAAAATGATATTTCAACAGGATTAATTGGAATCACACTCGCTTTTGGAGCGCCGCTCCTTCATCAGGCAGTTGTAGAGGACACAATTGTAAGGCAGAGAATTTATAACAAAAGATTACAGTGTGATGTAACTGAAATTACCCTTTGAAAAATACATTGATTGTCTGTTGAGTCTTTCTTTTGTTCGAATGCCATGGTAGTTTCAATTCTTTCATGTGTGAATCACAAAGTCTTTTTTTTTATAAAGTTGCATTCTCAGGTTAATTGTAACAATACGTGTTAGCTAGACAATATGTCGAAGGTGTTTGCCACCAGTGTTTTCTGTCTGTGCCAAGATATTTAGATTGATTCTAATCAAAAAGGTCAGATAACAGAGTTTTACATGAGTTCATGCAGTTTAAGAGCAAAGTACAATGTAACACTGCAAGTAGAAATTCATCTCACAAACGTGTATGTATGCATGTAGGTCTTTGTGTGTGTGTCTGTCTGGGTTGGTGTTTTGTGAGTGTGAGAGAGAGTGCATTTGTGTGTGAATGTGAGGGTAACATGTCTTCAGTCTGTGCGTGGATGCATGTGTGCGTGTGCGGTGGGGGTTGTGAGTGTCAGGAAGAGAGAGTGTATATGTGTGTGCATGAGTTTAGATTGGTCTAAGTCTAGGAAAGAATGCATGTGCGATTGTGGGAGTGTATGTGTAAGGGTGTGTGTGGGTGTCTGTGTATATGTGCCCGTGTATATGCGTGTGTATAGGAATGCCTGTAATTGTGCGTGCGTGTGTGTGAGAGTAAGCGCGTGTGTGTAGGAGTGCCTGTGTAGATCGTGCAATGGTGGTCACGTGTTGTGTGACGTGAACCCAAGGTCCCGAGGTTGAGGCATTCACTTTGTGTTTCGAACTTTGCAATCAGCCTCTGTTCGGCCACTAATAGCTAAGATCCACAAATAGGCTGGCAGCTACGGCCCATACCCACAGGGAGGGCCTCAAGCGAGACCTTGGGTTCATGTCACACAACACGTGACCACCATTGCACGATATACACATAGGCACTCCTACACACACGCGCGTGCACACACCCACACACACGCACACACAATTACAGGCACTCCTACACACAAGGGCACACATACACAGATACTCACACACACCCTTACACATACACTCCCACAATCGCACATACATTATTTCAGAGACTGAGACTTAATCTACACTCATGCACTCACATATGCACTCTCTCTTCCTGACACTCACAACTCCCACCCCACACTGCAGGTGACCACCATTCCACTTTACACACATACAGACACTCCTACACACACACGCGAGCGCACACACACACACATACACACACACGCACTCCTATACATAAGGACATACAGATGGACATACATATAGAGAGATACGCACACAGGCACTCACCGATACCCTCACACACACACACACCCCAACACTCACGCATGCATCCTCTCAGGGACTTAGACCATCCTACGCTCACGTACACACATATACACTCACTTTCACAGACACTCACAACCTCGCGCCCCGACACACACACAATCCCACACTCACACATGTATCCCCTCATAGACTTACGACACTTCACACTCACTTACACACATATTCACTCTCTCTCACACACACGAACCCCAACCCACACAGAAGACACACACACACACACACACACACACACACACACACAAAGACCCACATACACACATATTCATACACGTTTATGGGGTGTTGTCCCCTGATATCAGTATTGTGTAACCTGTGTTGTCTACAGTATAGCAATGTCGACAGCGTGAGATGACTGTCATTTCAACACACTGCACTTGCAGAGTCTGTATTGTCTATGGTAATGCAATGTCTACAATGTGGGAATCCAGATATTTGGGCAATCATCATTCAGCGACATGCGCATTGCCTATGATGTCATAATGTCTGCAGTGTGTGGATTTAATATTTGGACATTCAACTGCGTTCAGACTGTTTTTAACACTTAATGAGATACTGGATCCTTTCCAGTCTTTTCAGTGGGACATTGCAGCCATTGTAGAGCCCACAAGACTGAATGGAGCATTGTGGCCAGTGAGATCAATCTAAGAGGCAAATATTTAACGGCCGGACCGAATGTCCAAAAAAAAAGAGATTGTTTCTCTCGCATCCCTGACAAAGAAGTGGTCCTATCAGTGTATTGGCCTCTAGGTGTTGAACCTGGTTTTGTAAACTTGAGTAGAAATTGCTCTACAACTGATTCTCAACCAAATGTTTAGTCATAAGGAGCCAACAATAACAGGAAAAGTACTGAGAGTTCTTGTGGTTTGAAGGAAGAATGATTTCTGATCTTCTGATCTTTGATCTAGGAGGTGTGAGTTCATATACCATCCCTCCACATGGAAACTAGGACACATAAAGCCAACTTTGAAATCATGTCTTTTTTATTCAGGTTACAAAATGGTTGTTGTTTTTTGATGCCATGAATGGCATGCGTGAAAGCAATAACAGACTGAGTCTGTACTTAAACCCATTGCAAATGGGAAAGAAATTATGCATTTAGGTCTTTCAAAGAGGCTGGGAGATTATGTGTACACACCATTTCTCGTTTTATGAAGGTTCAGCTACAACTTTCCATTCCAAATGCATATATACTTCCAACGCCGAATGGCATGACTGCTTCTACTCCCTTCGCATTGCAGGTTGCAGTTAATCAACATCGGAAGCAATTTACTTTTTTGTCCAACTCGGTCTTCACACAGATTCAGTTGGACGATTCCTACCGGTGCTGAAGCTTCCCAAATTCAAATACTTCACGGAATCCACATTAAAGTTTCCCCCACCACCTTTACACTGCACCAGTTCCCCACTATGAACTGGCACCAAAACATAAGCCTTGACTAGACTAGCCGTTACACTGTTGGTAACATTAGAACTGCTTGTGTGCAAGCAGGTTGAATTCTTCCTCTGACCTCACCCACCTCACCCCTACAAAACATTGACAGCAGACAATAGGCAATGCATGTGTGTCCACTACTGTGAGACGTCATATGATTTTGGATGGTACTGCCAGTTATTTAATACAATTCTTCAACTTTCCCGATATATATAGTTCCCAGCAGCTCACTCTGCTTTCTATCTCCCACCCCGCCCTCACTCTCCCGTTATGTTTACTTTTCGTTTCACTATTTCATAGCCTCTACTTGATTATTCTGTCTGAGAAATCCTTTGTTTTCTTTCTCTATCTCATTTTCCTCTTCCTAACTGTTTCTCACACTCTCCCTTTTCGCTTGCCATTCTTGTTCCCTCGTGTTTACCTTTCCTATTTTAATTTACCTGCAAAAATTATTTCAGCTTTCCACATATGTATTATTGCTAAGATTCGATGTTGGAGTTCATGCTGGAGAGCGATGCCAGAAATAAATTTGATGTATTTTGATTTATTTTGTGACATGCCCCAAATGACACCGAAACACTTTATGTTGCCTGCAGTATGGTTGATTATAACATACAAAGACACAGGGGTAACTAAACAGAGCAAGCAATATGAAGTTTCAGCTGCAATAGTGTGCAGAGAGCAACGGTAATTAAGGTTTCAAGTTTGAGTTGTCCATTCGGAAATCTGACAAGAGCGGGGAATAAAAGGTTCTTGAACCGTTCAGTAAGTGCCTTTAAGCATTTGTACCTTCTGTATGACAGAAGGGAAAAAATTCACTCAGTTTTTCTTCTCAAGTTTAAGGAGTCGAGGGTAAGAGGGCATCAGTTTAAGCTTAGAGGGGATAGTGTAAATGGGAACCTGAAGCATCTGTTTGACACAGCGGGTAGTGCACATATGGAATAAGCTGCCAGTGGAAGTACGCATTTGTACAAATGCATAGATAGGAAAGATTTTGAAGGAAATGCAACAAGGAAATGCGACTTTTGTGGATGGACATTTTGGTCGGCATGGATCAGATTGGGCCAAAGGGATTGTCTTTGTGCTGTCGGACTCCCTGACTTTATATGACTCTGAAATGTTGGAAGAAATTATAACTGGGGGGGTAGGGGGTGGGGCTTTAATGATGTTGAATGCTTTACCTCGGCAAAAAAGAAGTGTAGGTGGAGTGAATGGATTGAAGTTTGGCTTGAGTGTTGATCTAGAGAGTGATCACAACTTTCTGTAATTTCTTCCAGTCTTCAGCTGAGCTGTTGCCATATCAAAGTCCGATGCCTCCAGGGAAAATGCTTTGTCTGGTGCATCTGTGAAAAGTGGTCACAGTTCAGTGAAAGTTGGATTCCATTGCCAATTGAATAGCTTCACCACTTCCAAAATCGTACACGATTTGTCATTTTCTTTTCAAATGACTTTATCTGGCATTGCATCTCTATTCATACCATGGCTGGTTCCACCTTCTCAAGCCGACCCATTGCCTGAGATATGCTGACTATCAGGTCAAACCACTACCATATTCTTCCAGCGGTTACAGGATTCTAATGACTTGCTGTTGCTTTTCTCAGTGTTTACTTCTGAAGAAGAGTGAATGGCCATCCTGCCTGACACACTTCATCAAGCTGCTGGGAATCTATGCTCTTATTGTGTCCACAACCTCAGATATTTGTGCACAGAAACAGCAGAGGAATAATGGCCAAATCGTCCTTCTAGAATGCCGTGGTTATGTTTTAGGAACGTTAAGTCTAAGTATCTTTCTTGAATATCTGAAGTAAACAAAAATTGCTTCTGCCGAGTGTCTATTGGGACGGAGTGAATATTTGATGTGATGGCAATCAAGTGGGCTGTTTATCTTGGATGGCCTTGAGCTTCTCGAGGTTTACTGTAAATGTACTTTTCCAGGGACTTGTAAAGCATCCCATCAGACTCCTGACGTTTGGCTTGTTGATGGTGGACAGGATACCGGGCATCAGGAGGTGGGCTACTCACTGCAGGATTCCAAGATTTTTACCTGCCACAACATTGAATGTTTTGATTTTCTGGTCAAAGTTACCCCCCTGAACCCCCTACCCAGCAACCCATGTTGTCAGTATGGGACTCAATGATTGTGATGCCATTGAATGTCAAGGGACGATAGTTTGTTTCTTTCTTATTGCATGGTCAGCGTTTGATACTTTTTTGGCATAAATATGATTTTCCATTGCCCAAATAAATGGATATCTTCCAGAATTTTTAGAGATTTGGACACAACAATTCTCTAGCTCTTCTGACCAGTTGTGCCTTTCCAGCACCACGCAGTCAATAACTGGTTGTGGGTTTTGATGGTAAAACTCTTCAGAGGATCACATTTCCCCAAACCATGACCATCAGATATCTGAAGGAAGAACACATCACCTTTCAACTGGAAACACTGTAACCACACGTGTTGAGTGTGGATTCGCCAGTTTCCCCCACCCACTTATGACAGTCCCAAGCCTCCAACTCAGCACCTCCATCTAGATCTGGCTACATTCGTTCTGAGCTATCCACTCCACCCTCCACTCCTACCAATCAACTTTTCCCGACCTTCATCTGCCTGTTGCATTCGCAGCTACCTTTCCCCCAGGCACACACCCCTCATATTTGTCTCTCGGCACCCTTGGCCAACACGCCTCATACGGCATCAAGGGCGTACATATGGCGATTATTTATTTATTTATCTATTTATTTATTTATTTATTCTACCTTCAGCAAGACCGTCCATCATCTGGGAGATGTGCTTGGTGCTTAATATCCTCTTCATTTAAACCCTGTCGGTGGGAAATAGAGATTGAAATAAATACCCAGGCTGTGAGGTTGTCAATAACGTTTAAGTTCAGTTTTGTTTTTCTTTCATTGGCGCGAATTGTGTCCCTGTTGTGCGGCGGGCATTCTATGCCCAGCCCAAACTGTCTTTGACAATGTGGTGGTGATCTAAATTCTTGTACCACTGCAATCTCTTCTTCAGTTTTTCTTGGTCCACCGCGTTCCATAGATGCCCAGGTTTGAAGCTGTTTACTTCGTTTGAAATACCTTTTAGCGACGTCGAGAGCACCACCGACTTGCCTTAAGTGCTGCACAGCAGCTGCTGAAATAAACGTGCACCGATTCTTAGAATGCAGTAAGAGATCATAAATGGCCCCATCTGCTCAGTTTACAGAACTTTCACGAAGTGGAAAGATACAGAGAGAGAGGGGGGGGGGCGGAGACAGAGAGAGAGAGAGAGAGAGAGAGAGAGAGACAGAGAGAACGAGAGAAAGAGAGAGAGAGAGAGGGCGAGAGAAACAGTGAACAAGAGAGACAGAGAGGGAGAGTGAGATGGACAATGATAGTGCAGGATTGTAACATTAACAGTACGTCGACAGGAATTCCTTGCCTGCACAAAGACTGGTAAAGTGTGCTGTAAAATGATCTCAGCCTCTGTTTTTCCACCAACTTTCCCTGAGTTCTCTCGATGAACCTTTACAACTGTAGCCATATTTTAGGCAGTGTAGATTTGATTTTCCAAACGGCCTCTTCTGTGCTGCATTTTTGTTTCATTCTGTGATTCCATCTCGGCCTCTCATCTTTTCTTTTATTTACTTCTGTCCCGAACTTTCTCGTTATTCTCTCTGTCTTTTTCTGTCTTCACTCCTTTCTTTCTTTGTTCTTTTCCTTCCTATATGCCTCTATTTTTATCACTCAATCTGCGGCTCTGTCTGACTTGATTTCACCTCCTGTCTCTTGTCTCTCCCTCTCTGTTTTTCTCCTGTCTCTTTCTAACACTGTCTCTACATGAGTTCCACTGCACCGTTCTCTTGATAGAATTCCAATCATTTGCGTTATTCCCACTCTGTCCTCGTTCTTCCATCACCATCTGTGTTCTGCCTCATGATATCTCTATTTGTTTCTCTCTCACGCAGCATGATTATTTTTCCACATTCTTCAACCGTGTTGATTCTGTGTTGGTATGTTGAATAAATTCTTCCAAATGGCTTAGTCTTCTCGCCGGTCACCATGCAGTTTTTCCATAGGTTGCATGGAATGGTCTGTCAAAGAACATGATGCAACAGCTCAGTGTCTATCTCAGGGACAATGCAAAAATCTGAATGGTTGCATATCCGATCATCAGATTCAGTCCTAAATACTGTAAAATAACTTGTGATGATTTTGTCGATAACACATAAATATAAGCTTCACACAGTCAAACATTGCGTCCATCGTCGATGGGAAACTTCAGACGTTTTTTCAAGGGTTGTGATCGATTCTCGGTGAATCTTGTATTTTTAATTCTCCCCAGTTAACCCAGTCTTGTCCTCGAATTCGACGGTTTCCAGCCTCCATTTGAATTCTGCCATCATCTTATTTGTGGATGTCACAGTCTAAGCTGGAAGTGAACACAACGAA
Organism: Hemiscyllium ocellatum; assembly: GCF_020745735.1. Classification (NCBI taxonomy): domain Eukaryota; kingdom Metazoa; phylum Chordata; class Chondrichthyes; order Orectolobiformes; family Hemiscylliidae; genus Hemiscyllium; species Hemiscyllium ocellatum. Next base: position 344,216 of record NW_026867541.1, read on the forward strand.
GACAGCGATAGTGTAAAAGAGGTTTACAAGTATAGGATACATGTAATAAACGCAGTTCTGAGGATATTAGGACGAGGCACATTCCGCCTTGCACAGGAATAGAATGAGAGACTTTAAAACCATGATGTTGTTAATCAGAGGTGATCAAAATAGACTGTGTCTCGCTCGTAAATAAACAGAGTACCACGGTGTGTGGAGTCATACATAGATTTCAAGTGACTCGAAAAGCATCATACTCGAGATAGAAAAGTTATTTATCTCTCAAAACACGGAGATTTATTCTGTAATTGCTGCCTGGATATCAGCCGGAGGCAGATTCCATTGAGGTTCTGAAAAGTGGCATTTAATGGAGGCTTGAGCAGAATGGATAGACAAAGTTCTTGCGAAACCAAGGAGATTGCCATTCAGTCATGACGCACGTTCAAAGAGAAACTTCGAAAAGTTTGGATTGAGCGGCCTCCTGCTGCACCCCGAGTGTTTTGTGATTTCGTGGGACATTCGCTAAACATACAGCAAGGCTATGGACTAAATGCACAAATGAAAGAGCAACTATTGTTCACAGCATAGTGGTATTTGTCTGAGTTTGGCTTCAAGGATCGGTAGGGATAATGGAGACTATGGGATCCAATGGTTACAAATGCATTTGTCACAGAGCAATGCAGTCGTCACTCTGGAGGTCTGATCATTTCAGCACAGGATATCCACAGAATTGTGCCCTCGGCCCAGTTGCATTCATATCCTTCCTCAATGACCTTAAACGCCAGATGTCTGAAATGTCACACATGTTTAAGACATGTGTAATCGAGCAAACTCAGATGAGTAAGCAATTATCTTGCCCCTCGGATTCTGCCTGAGCTGCTGTGCAATTCCAACGGAATGCGCTTGACTCTAATCTCCAGCATCAGCAGTCCTTACTTTTGCCTCATCTCACAAATTGCAGACATATTCGCTTGACATCAATAATGTGAACACTGATGTGAGCCAATATGCAGAATAAGTTAAAATAGACACAAGATGGAAAATAAAACAACATGTGACAGTCTACGTTTTATGTCAAGGGCAGGCCCTGCCTGATAAAGCTGATTCAGGTATTTGATGATGCTTCAAAGTCAGTATATGAGGGAGTACTGTAAACGATCTTTTTGTTGGAGTTTCAGAACGTTTTGCTGCCGTGTCACTTGACAAATTGATTAGCAAATTCTCAATGTTTGCGATTGATTGGTCATTGGCAGCATGGATGTGAAATTGTGAAAGGATTGGGAACAGAAGTCATTTGTCAGATCGGAGACAAGCTGAAGTGTCGCTGCCAGGGGATGACTTTCTGAATCCTTGGTATTTTTTCTTACTTTGAAGAATCATTTCGAGATAGCTAATGAGGGTAAAATCCCTCAGTTTGGAAATGACATTGATGAGAGTCAATAGTGAATTGCAAGGATGCTAAGCACCTTCAGAGTGACATTAAAACAATAAAACTCACGCAGCGTGGATAAGTTTCACCAGGTGATATTTTTTTAAAATTTAAGTTCGGAAATATCACTACAACATGCCGGAGTGGGTGCAATACTTAATGAAAAGGTATTCTGCTGGAAATGGACAGCATATCAGGCCGCATCCATGGAGCAGTAATGTCGTCGGCTTGGGCATTCGCCCTCAGCAGGAATTCCTGATGAAGGGCTTATACCCGAACCGTCGAATCTCCTGCTCCTCTGATGCTGCTTGACCAGCTGTGCGTTTCGAGAACCAGACTCTTCGTCCCTGATCTCTAGCATCTGCAGTGTTCAGTTTCTGCTGGATGCAATAATTGCCAAACAGGTTTATTCATTAACTGAAAATACTTTGTGTTCTTACAAATGCATGCTGGGCTTGGATCGTCTCAGTATCGCTCCAACGAGATCAGCTGAATATGTTGGGAGCACAGCTCTTGGTGTTTGTGCTTCTGGTGCTGGAAAAGCCTATCGAGTCTGAATGTGGATTAAGAGGTCGTATTATCTATGGGGGTAAGTAAGCATTTCAGTTTTCAATCTGACGAGCTACTCCGAGAGATGGGAGGCATTGATACAACTGAAACGTCATTCAGGTGAACCAGAGATCTCTCTCAATTTAATTCTTCTTGCAATCCGTAGTTTTTAAAAAGGGCTGAACCTGAATGAAGCACTCTCAGTTTTTGGTTGCTGCCAAATTTCACAAAAAAAATCTCATTTGTGCGCATTACTTCAGCTACCGAGGAATGCACTCCTTTTATATTAAACCTTCTATGTACATTTAAGTTTTTGTTACAAAGGATGGTTCTGATCTGAGAGTCCATTCTTTATGCCAAACTCTAACCACAGAGCTCAGTATCTGGCTCCACCTCCCCTGTTCAGATCACAGAAGAATGACAGTGTGCATCCCCTGTCTGCATTCTCGATAACAGACCACAGTAGACTATGGTGCACTGACCATGTGCTACCTCTCCTAATAGACCATGCTGGGAATGCGTCGTTGAGCCCCGACCTGTATCGCACCTGGCCAGATCACACGAGGAGCACAGTGCACTTTTTCTGTCAAATCTCGCTTTTCCCAAACACACTTGGAGAACCTTGCATAATGCATGTCGACTTATACTCTGGAATTCTTTTCCTTTCAGGTGAGATCTTTGGGTGCGACAAAATTCCTGGGACCTGTAGACAAACGATTTGTCGGAGTGATGAGTACAAAGTCCCTAACAAATGTTTCTGGGGTTATACCTGCTGCGTGGTCAGATGATGAAAACAACTGGGGAGTTGTGACTGTCGACTGTGACGTCACCACTTTAACAACTTGTCTAACTACAGAGAGATCCTCTGAGTCATCATAACATGACATTTTCTTCGATCTGTGTTAATTAAAATCACTTAATTTATCTCTAACTCGTCTCAATGTTGCATTTAGATATTTCACTAGTGGGGAGCTGTCTCAGTGCTCGCAATTGGGCAGCCCTGCTCCCTCAGCACTAATACTTCCAATTGTACCATGTCTTCAGCACGAACATTCCAATATTGCAGGAACCCCACAGCGCGAACCCTCTAATAATGTGTAGATCCCTCAGCAGTGACTCTCTAACAGACCGTCACTCCGTCAGAACTGACCCTCTGTCAGAACAGCGCTCTTCCAGCACTGGCATTCAGTTGAGATGAGAGTGAATATTCTGGAGACAGCAAACGCAATTGAGCATTGCTTGCATAGTTTCTGGGTGATAACCTTCAACTGTGGACATTGGAGCAATTTGGAATTTTCTCCATAGATATGCAAAGGATTGAGAGTGGGTAGGGTGTGGATGGATTTGCTCATGGTTGAAGTTGTTGCAATTCGTTAGGGTAGCTGAGAAGAGCGGGTGAAATATTTCCTACTGTGACCAAAAAAAACAGAGCATGTTGGGACAGGCTCTCATTAAGTGATTAGAAAATATAATGAGCAGCAGCACAGTCGCATGGGGAAGCAAGATGGTTCAGTCTTTAACTGTGCTGCATCACAGTACAAGGCATATGGCTTCGGTCATAGACTTGGGCGACTGCCTGTGTGGATTTTACACATTCTAGCCATATCCTCTGGGTGCTCCTGTTATCTCCCACAATGCAAAGTTGTGCATGTCAGGTGAATTGGCCGTGCTAAATTGCCCATAGTCTACAGCAATGTGTAGACTAGTCAGGGCTAAATATAGGAAAACAGGGCAGTTGATTGGGTTTGGTAAATAACTCTTCAGAGGGCCGGGTGGACTGGATGGGCGGAAGGGATTGTTTACACACTACAGGGATTCTGTAAAAAGAAGTCAGACAATAATCAGTTTTTCAAAGAATGGGGTTTTCTTCTGGATTGGATTCTCATTGACTCTCGTTTGCCTTAAAATCCTGAATTCCAAACCTCACTCAAATTAACGCCTTACTTTTAAGGATAATCACTTTCAACTCACGACTTGTACTTCTTCTTTGTCGAAGTTTGGATCAAAGCTGTCATGAATTTAAGGCTAATAAACAAGGCGAGTAATTCTGGATTGACAAAGACTCCTGCTTTCTACATTGTACTCCTTCAGAGAGAAAGTACAACATCGAGTTTGGTTCTGAAGCCAAATCCCATGACAAGATTTAACCTCCTATATATTTTATGGAGAAGATTCACAGTTCAATCAACAGCATTTGTATTTTGCAGCAACTGCCAAAACTGGGAGGGGATTGGAAGGGCTCAGAGACATAAATCTAAGTGTGCAGTTGGCAGTGCAGTAAGTTAATTTGGAAGATAACAGGTCAATGCAGGTATGGGTTTATCGTGACAGTGTTGGAAAGGATGCAATGGATAGTTGGGAAGGAAGATGAACAGGTACATCATGTCAATATGGCAGCGCCAATTTGTAGCGTTGGTTCAGGTTCAGGTGGAGGAACGGCACCTGTGCAAACTATTGAAGTAGATATTTACATTGTGTGGCGGAAAGGTCCCACTGTGGACGACAAGACGTTCTTCTTCCAGTTGCCTGGTGGTTCGAATTTCGTGGTGGGGGAGGCCCTGAATTTGCTTGTCCTTGGAGTAGTGTGAGGGTGAGATGACGTGGTTGGCCACTGAGCGGTGGGTTTCAGTGGTGTATGTATTCCTGAGATGTTTCCAGAAAATCTACAGGGGTTGCAGTCCTGTACCCAATGTAGAGAAGACCACATCGAGAGCAAGGGACACAGTAGATGTAGTGGGTAAATGTTCGGAAAAATCTCAAATGAATTTGACAACATACTTTGGGGCCTTGAACAGAGTTAAGGGGTAAATGTTAACTTTTTTTTGGCGGCAAGTGAAGGTTCCAAGTGTGGAGGGTGGGTAGATAGGGTGCGTGGACACAACATGTGAGTTCCAGAGCAAATTGTCCATGTGGAACACTGGCAGGGGTGGATCGGGAAGTATACTTCTGCTGGTGAGCAAGAATTTTATTTGGCAGTGATTAGAATCGGACCTTAGAGACATCATTTTCAGAAAGACTTCCGTGCGTGTCGGAAATTAGTAGCTCCAGGAAGTGGTGTGGGATGTTAAAATTATAACATTTTAAAGGTATCTTGATAGGTTATCGAATTGGCGGGATTTGGAGGGATATGGACAAATTGATGGCAAATAGTATTAGATTAACTTAGGTTACCTGGTTGTCACGGACGAGTTGAAACGAAGGGACTTTTGCTTTGTTTTGCATCTCTTTGATTACCTGACTCTGTGTAGAGTTATTGACTTTGGCAGGTCGATGCAAGAGGAGTTCATGCAGTAACTGGCAGGACCCTGAGGAGCATTGATACGCAGACAAATATTGGGATGCAAATCCATTGCTGCCTGAAAGTGGCAAAAAAAGAGATTACGTGGTAAAGAAGACGTGTGGAGTAGTAGTCTTCATTAGTCAGGAAATTGACTATAAAAGTTTGCAAGTTTTTCGGCAGCTTGTGAAAAATATTGTTCTGTGACATTTGCAGCATTGTGTGCTCTTCCGTTTTCCGCAGTACAGGAGGCCTTTGGAGATGTCGTGCAAAAGATTTATTAGGATGCTGCCTGGGTCAGAATGGATTTGCCATGAGGAGAAGTTCAATATTTTTCTTCACGGGAGATTTAGAGGTTAAGTCGTGCATTCAAGGAAGTCGATAAAGTTATAAGTGGCATGAACAGAGTGAATTGCACGACCATCTTCAAGAGGTTGAAATATCAGAAACCATGTTTAAGATGAGAAGGACAACCTTTAACGTAGATATGAGAGGCAACATTATTTTTTATGCAAAGTATGGCAAGTGCCTGTAACACGCTGCCAGCTTGTGAGGAAGCGTTAAAACAGATACGACAGCAAATTTTCAATGTAATGTTGGGAAAAAACATGAGTACACAGAAAATAAAAGCTTTCTGACCATGTTCAGACGAATGGGATCAGTTCAGAAACACATTGTATGTCTGCACAGACACGATGAGCTCAACGGCCTGTTCTTTTGCGGTACTGCTCTGTGTTTGAAATCATGATGGAGGAGCATGTCGATGAGACTGGGACAGCAAGAAGTTAAGTGGTCGATTAGAGTGTGAGATGGAGGGGGGAGGAAGGAGAGCGAAGTGGAAATATGAAGAATGATTGAGTGAGAGTGAGAGGAGAGCTAGTAGACGTTTCTGAGTTTTTAGAGTTACCCGTTCGGATTCAAGTTCCATTCATATGGATCACTTGTGTACTCTCTCTCGACCAATGATGCTCTCCCTGTAGTTTGCTACCAAATTTCTACATCAAACCTCCGGCTGTGTTCAAACCAGTGAGTCATAGAACTCAGTGTTAAATCCTTATTTTCTCGACTACATGCTCATCCAGGGAAGAACACAAAACGAAAAATTCAGCATGTCAACTTTTCAAAGCTGATCTAACCGACCTGCCACAGTCAGTTTCGGGAGTGAAGCATCGTCTTCTCTAAGAAGGGCAATGCTGATTTGAAAAGGAAACAAGCTGAATCTGTTGAAACGCTCTTCAACACTCGAGCACAAGGCAATATCCTGGCCAATCTCCAGAACCACTGCATCTTCTCCAATAAAACTTCATATCTCATACGATGAGCATTCCAGAACTGTAGTCTCGGTAGCTGTGGGACTCGGTCGGTTTATAATAAATGTCTGTATCCCACAGCTACCTAGACTATACCTCCTCCCACACTTCCCCCTGTAAAAACGCCAACCCATATTCCAAATTCCTTCGTCTCCACAGCATCTGCTCCCAGAAGGTCCAGATCCAATACCGAACAACACAGTTGGCCTCCTTCTTCAAAGCCGCAATTTCCCCACAGCATGATCGACGATGCTCTGCACCGCATCTCCTCCACTTCCTGTTCCTCCACACTTGAGCCCCGTCCCTCCAATCGCCACAAGGACAGAACCCCTCTGGTCCTCACTTACCATCCCACCAACCTCCACATACATCATATCATCCATTGCCATTCCCGCAACCTCCAAACGGACCTGACCACCAGGGATATAGAACAAAGAACATAGAAAAATACAGAGCAGTACAGGCCCTTCGGCCCTCGATGTTGCGCCAATCCAAGCCCACCTAACCTACTCTAACCACTATCCTCCATATGCCTATCCAATGTCAGTTTAAATGCCCATAAAGTCGGAGAGTCCACCACTGTTACTGGCAGGGCATTCCATGAACTCACGACTCGCTGAGTAAAGAATCTACCCCAAACATCAGTCCTATACCTACCACCCCTTAATTTAAAGCTATGCCCCCTCGTAATATCTGACTCCATACGTGGAAAAAGGTTCTCATGGTCAACCCTATCTAAACACATAATCATCTTGTACACCTCTATCAAGTCACCCCAAAACCTTCTTTTCTCCAATGAAAACAGCCCCAAGTGCCTCAGCCTTTGCTCATATGATCTTCCTACCATGCCAGGCAACATCCTGGTAAACCTTCTTTGCACTCGTTCCAGTGCCTCTACATCCTTCCTCCAGCATGGTAACAAAAACTGCACACAATACTCCAGATGCGGCCGCACCAGAGTCTTATACAACTGCAACATGACCTCAGGACTACGGAACTCAATTCCTCTACCAATAAAAGCAAGTACGCCATATGCCTATGTAAATAGCACTATTTACCTAGGTGGCAACTTTCAGAGATCTGTGAATATGGACACCAAGATTGCTCTGCTCATCCACACTACCAAGTATCCGACCATTAGCCTAGTACTCCATTTTCTTGTTACTGACCAAAGTGAATCACTTCACACTTAGCTACATTGAACTCTCTCTTCTACCCCTATCAACGTTTCGAAAAGACCACTCCCTCTGTGACTCCCTTGTCAGGTCCACAGCCCCCACTAAGCCAACCTCACCTCCCGGCACCTTCCCCTACAACCGCAAGAAATGCAAAACTTGCGCCCACACTTGCCCCCCTTACTTCCCTCCAAGGCCCCAAAGGATCCTTCCATATCCGCCAGAAATTCACCTGCACCTCCACACACAACATTTATTGCATCTGTTGCACCCGATGTTACCTCTTCTATATTGGGGAGACAGGCAGTCTCCTTGCAGAACGTTTCAGTGAACACCTCTGGGATACCCGGACCAACCAACCCAACCACTCCGTGGCTCAACACTTCAACTCTCCCTCCCACTGCACCACGGACGTGCAGGTCCTTGGAATCCTCCATCGCCAAACCATAGTAACACAACCGCTGGAGGAAGACCGCCTCATTTTCCGCATAGGAACCCTCCAAACACAAGGGATGAACTCAGATTTCTCCAGTTTCCTCATTTCCCCTCCCCCACCTTGTCTCAGTCCCAACCCTTGAACTCAGCACCACCTTCCTAACCTGCAATCTCCTTCCTGACCTCTCCGCCCCCACCCCCACTGCGGCCTATCTCCCTCACCTTAACCTCCTTCCACCTATCGCATTTCTAACGCCCCTCCCCCAAGTCCCTCCTCCCTACGATTTATTTTAGCCTGTTTGGCAAACTCTCCTCATTCCTGAAGAAGAACGCATGCCCGAAACGTCGATTCTCCTGTTCCTTAGATGCTGCCTGACCTGCTGCGCTTTTCCAGTAACACATTTTCAGCTCTTGCCTTGTTGGGCCTACCCAAGTGCATGTACTCGTACTTATTTGGCAGAAACCCATTTGTCACTAATCAGCCCATCAATTCCATATTCGAGTCTTTTAAACGGGAGAGAATAGTATCTTGAATTACGAATGGCCTTCTTCTGCTCTTCCATGATCCTATTCAGGTAAGCATCCACCCTTAAAAAAAGCCTAGTAAATATTCCTTCTAAAACAGGAATCAGCTCGGCCAGAACCAGAAAACCCAGGTGAATATACATTGCTCTTCGAATTTTCTCTTAGAACTCCTCAGAGTCGCCATTAGCAGACACGATGCACTTTTTAAGGAGTCCGTGCCAATCCGCACATAGTATTCATTCTCAGAGAAAAGGGATTGATTCCATCTCCTATTTGTTAAAGTGAACACGTGTTAAGCTTTTCTTCACCACCCTGTATACCTGCGAAACCACTTTCAAGTAACCATGTCACTGAATACTGGATATCTCTGTTCGGCAACATTCCCCAGACGTCCCATTAACAGTGTAAGTTCTTTCCTTGTTTGGCTTACCAAAATAAAATGCATTGAATTTCTCTACATTGAGCCCCATTGGCCACAACGAATACTGTGTTGTGATGCTGGTGGACATATGGTACCCTAATTATGGCAGTAGAAAGAACTGAAGCAGCTTTCGACCGAGTCGGTGTTTTTTTTTATCTTTTTATGGGTGTGTTTTCGTCTGTTCAATGTACACATGCTTCACAATATACACTACACTGATTGAAGAAGTAATCTGAAGAGATTTTGAAGTTGAATATAAAAGTGTTTGACCACAGTACCCAACAAAAGAGAGTGAGCTGTTGGTCAATGTCCAAGGACAGCTCAGTCCCTGCAGCTCACTGAAGAGTGGCAGACAGGACGGAGACTATCAGTACGACTGTTCCTCTTCAGAGGTGAATGTTTAGCAAAAGTGTCCGTCCACTCGGTTTTGCTGTCAATTTGACAGGACCAAGGCGGAGCAAGCCCCGACCATGCATGTAAATGTGTTGATGTCAGAACTCTCTTGTTGTTCATATGCGGACAGTTTTAATAGCAATTGCAGCCACATTCAGTATCGAAGGTCTGTCCTGACTCTTTATCAGATGTTGGCTGCTATGTGTCTTATCACCATGCTTGTGTGATGATGCAAATACATTCCAAACCAAAGGTGTCACTCTCATGTTTGAAACTTTTCTGAACTTGTGATTATTCAGTTCAACATCTTCTTTAATGATTCACTCAAAGTATAAAACACCTGCACACCGCGCCCACAAAGGATCTCTCCTTAGTCACTTCTTATTTCACACCTTCCTGATGCCGCTCGGTGACATATAAAAGTTAATGATTTCCAAATCATCCACAGACTCATTCCACTTTAATCTCGTTCAGTTGGAAATTCCTAGGAGATACCTGAGGTCCTTTAATTGCCATCCTCCTGAACCATAATGCAGGATATAAGGAGAAAGGAAAATTGAATCCTGAATTTACTGCAAATGGACTGAATTATATGAAGGCAAATTGTTATTATAATTAAACAGATTTCGTGAGACCACAGTTGGAGTATTTTGTTCAGTTTTGGTTAAAGTTCTTGAGGAAAGATTTGGTGGCACTGGAAGCAGTTCAGCGGACGTTCATCAAGTTGCTTCCACACATGATAAAGCTGTAAAAAAGGAGTGCAAGTAACTTTAGCTTGAACTGGAACCTCATGATGGAGTTCAGAAGGGTGAGTGTTTATCTGATTGAGACACGTTTAGGAGAAAGGCAATTGATAAGGTTGACATTGAGCAAATTATTCTGTTTTTGTGGGATAGTTTCGACCACGAAAACTGGGATACATCGTAAAAAGAGATATTTTGAAAGCTGAGATGAGAAATAATTGCTTTTCTCAGAGGAATGTGATTCATATGTGCTCACTTCCCCAGAATGCATTTGGTGGAATCTAGAATTAGAATGTACTCGATTTAGAATTAGAATTAGAATTGGACTATTTGTCTAGTGTGCTCAAGCACAGAGAGAGAGAAGCAAAGTTAAAAGTGCGTGTTGTCCACATTCCCGGCGCAATCTTAGATGCAGAGGTGTCCAATGACAAATCCTATGTATTATGTAGAACGGTAAGGAAATATAATTAAAAGTCAACATGAAAGCCTTAAAAGAGCAAAATTAAGAAATACTGTCGAAAGGCCAACATTGAATATCAAGGAGCAGTGATTACATTATCTCTGATTAGAGGTCAGAAGTGTGGCACTGGAAAATAACAGCAGGTCAAGCAGCATCAGGTGAGTAGGACAGTCGATGTTCAGCGATAAGCCCTTCATCAGAAATGTGATATTCCTGATGAAGGGCTTTTACCTGAAACGTCGAAATTTCTGTTCTTCTTTTGGGGCCTGACATGCTAATATTTTGAGCTGCACACTACTTGACACTGATCTCCAGCATCTGCAGTCCTCACTTTCACTCTTATTGCAGGAGCGTATTTCGTGGCACTAGTGCAGGGCAATAACCACTTGCCACCTGTCAGCTCAAGCTTGTGTACTCCTTCGATCTTCTTGTGAGGAATATGGACTCTTCGGTAACTGAGGAGTCAGGGATGGGTGCTTAACATCGTACAATCATTGGCGAAGCCAGCACTTCCTTTGAGGTGACACTTTGTTGGAATGTGTCCTTTTTGGGTAAGGAAGTCAACCCTTTAAGAGAGATCTTAAGGAACAACTTCTGTCACAGGTTAATATGGTGTTCATTACCACAGACGACTATGTGGCTCATTCATGAAAATGCGTGTGGAATTAATAAGGGGAATAAGTCCCTTGAGAAAAGAAAAGGAAGTGGAGTGAAGGATGATCAGATCAGCCACGATCTGTTTCAATGGCGGGAAAGACACAATCGACTCTCTGGTTTAATTCCCCCTCTGCCTCTTCCGGTCATATGGGAAGAAATTGAAAACTGAAACGTTCTGCTATTGCTCACATATGACATATAGTAAAAATATTGACTTGTCAATGAACAATCTAAAGATATTGGAGACAAGTGCATAGAGACTTGACAAAGCATGACCCACAAAGTACAGCAGGAATGAGGATGGGAAGAATTCAGCATTTAATTTGGCTGCTGAAAGCACAGTGGCTCCGGGTAGTTCTGGTCATGTTCAGGGAATACCTGAGGAGCATATATGCTGGAAGCTGTTTTCAGGCGGCGAGCGATTGCGGAGATACAGAGGGTGTGATGAACTGAAGGGATATTGAACCGTGATGCAATAAAACCAGCTATCATAGGCAAGCACTTGTGGAATAGCAGGAGCAGTTGAGGACTCAGAATGGCCTCATTCGTTCTCCAACACCTCCATTATGACCATTTTTTGCATATCTCAATAGACAACTTCTAAATATTTTTGTGCTTATTTTGGAAATCGAAGCAAACGGCAATGAAGAAACTGAACAGGTGTTGCATAATCCATGGAGAGACATAGAGAGAGATCAAAACAGCGTGCATGTACAGGCCAATCTGACTTCCATTAGAATTTCTTCAGAATTTAAACTCGAAACGTGATCAATATTTGTCTTGCACTTGGGAGGTTGCCAGACCATCTTGGGAATTTCCAGCATTCCGCGTGCTCTCCATTCACTTTTAAATGTACCACATCTCCATTCATAACCCACAGGTAGTCGAGCCTATGATCAGTGAGACGTTCTGAGACCATCAGTGACTTAAGTATCAAAATCAATGTTATTGCCACTGTCCACTAAGCACTGACCAGCCAAAATTTGAGGCACATGCGCATGAGAGTTGGAAGTGCATGAACTCATAGACGATTCAATGATTAATCATCTCACAGATACGATAGCCATTGCCTCCACCTTCAACATGCTAAATTACCAGACGACTGACTGTACCCATTGTGAACAGGGAAATGATGCAGGCTTGTTACAGTCTTCAGACAAGCTGTATGTGGATGTCCTGACACACGTCAGTAACCATCGCTGGCTGAGGTGGGAATCAACCTTTGAATTCTGATTCGGAGTTCCTGCCTCACTGCATTATCGGATGAGTAGAACAGATAGGACGCCGTGACCATGTAATCAGCAGCCTTTACTATTACTTTGAACTACTTGAGTTAAATGGTTGGCGCTTTTTTCTCATTCATCTGTGGAGACAAATAAGGGTGGAGTTCATAACCATGTTTTTCTGATGGAAACAAAATAAAATTCCATGCAGTAGGAGAAACGAATGCAGTGATTTTTTTTTCATCTGTTTTATCAACTCTTCGAAATTGCAGCGCCATTTTTTGGGAATCATGTCCATTAAACACAAGGTCCCTTTGTTCCTATACTGCCCTCAAAGTTTAATACTGATCCTGCATTGTTTCTAACAAGAAACAATCATTATTTCAGTATATACATCATTTTCCTGCCTTATACTTGTGGAAATGTCCCTCCAAAAATGTTTGTTACCAGCACGGGATTCAATGGCCCTTGCTAGGTGGCCTGAGAGTATTCTCCCTGTACCGGCATGGTGATCATTGTGTTAGCGTCGACAAACCCAGATGTCAAAAGCAAGATGATCTCACGTTTATTTCTTTTTTATTAAGATCCTCAAGCTGTATCAACGTCAACTTTCATCGCACTTCCTCCTGCTGTTCACCAGCCTATTTTTGTCTTGACAGAATCTTTCGAAAAAAAATGACTGCATGATCTCTATATTCCTGGCGGGTTATAGATGTTAGGCCCACTACCTTCTTTCACTTAGATTTGATTTGCCGTGCATTGTCTCGGCAGTAGCAGTCCAGAACATTGCAGTTAATAGGTGACGACCTTCCATTATGTGTTCTGTATGAAACCTCCACTTTTTCAACTGGTTTTCCAGTAGGCTGCAGGGTATTCAGTGTCTCCCAAAAGGCCTCCACTCAAGGCTTTGGGAACAACCTTGGATTGGTAACAGTCTAAGGGCCTGCCAGACTCTTTGTCTTACTCTATCAAACCCAGTAGGACCAATCATAGGATTGCCCACAACATTCTTCAGGTCAATCCATTATCACTCTTAATTGTGGCAGCCCAACTACCTTTATTAGAAGTACCTTCAATTTTCCCACCGCCAACAGCTGCCCTGTGGTGACGTATTCAAAAGCTCTAGTCCATGTTCCTGCTCCATCACGTAAACTGTACAAAACATTTCTTACCCTTTCTAGATCCTGGGTTTCCCAAGGAATGTAGAGCGCTGTATTCCTGCCAACCTACTTTTATAAACAATGACAGCATCTTACATTGGAGGAACTTCTGTCCCTTCGTAGAATTGCGACATTGTGATTCCCCAACAGATACCAATTCCAACCTAACTTGTAGTTCCTCACATCACACTGCCTGTGTCGCTGCCTCCTCTGCTCACCTCCCCAATAAGTCTCTCCCTGTCTCTGCACTGCATTCCTGATATAACTTACATATGCTTCAAAGTCATTTTGCTCTCTTAAAATGCGCAATGTCTGAGCTTCTATATCTTACAGAGAGGAGTGTACCACAAAAAAATTAAAAAAATCAACACGTGGAGTTTTGAATTAATCACTTTAATCTATACTACTTCTCCCCCTGCGTAGTTTTACTGTACAATCCTCAGCGTCGCCTCAAAATTTAATTGAGCATCTTCTCTCTTGTTCTTTGGTTCAGAGAAACCCAGCAGCGGCTTTCTTTATGATTCTTCATTCTCGATAAAACTCCCTTATTCGAGCGAATGTAGTCCAAATTAACAACAAAAGCCAACCCTTTTCTTTTTTCAGGCTAACTCAGGAGAGCTCCCGGTTGAACTGGGAAATGCCCTGCAGCTGCAGCCTATTTTCAGAGGAAATTGTTTTTCTTCCCCCACTCCGATCTGGGTTGCGAATTTTTTATGGAAGAATCACTCAGTGTTATATGAAACATTTTCAGGAGACTCGGAAAATTCTTCACGAAATTAAAATGTCATCTTGCAAAGCCAAATCTGTGGGAGCCAGCAAAATGTTTTCCTGGCACCTGCATGCTCTTTGTTCTCCGGCAACTGATACAATTGTTCTTCCCGTGCTTATCGGAGAACGTTAGCATAAGCAATCATTCTGGCTTGCTTTATCTTGCTCAACTAATCATCGTTCGTCATACTGATTCCCTCCATCACACTTAACCTATCGCATTACAACACCATCGAACGAGGTAATGCAATCCAACACAATTGAAATACTTGGGCAAATTCACGAATAGGAAAGGAATAGAGGAATACGTATCACATAAGTATGGGAACTTCTAGTCTGGCAAGGCAAAGTTTAACAGCAAATATTTGCAAACTGTAGGGCTTGGTCATGTGCTCTATTGTTCTTTGTCTTATCTTAAGTAGTGAAGATACAGCAGCAGGGCGCTCGGTCCAACGTTTCTGCACTGGCTCTTTGAAAGCATCGCATGTGTGAATGACAGTGTCCTTGCAGTTCTCTAGCACAATACCTATCCATTCTTCGCAAATCTTCTTCCAATATCTCTTTTGAACTCCACAATGGAGCGTACCCTCGCTATACTCAGGACCCGTGCATTCCTGATCAAAATTCCGTGGTTTGCAAGGTAGATTGTTTTCTCCATTCATTTGTGTTTTTTTGCAACTACCTTTTATTCTGTGCCTGACCACATTTTCCCGGTTCTCTGTTCATTTGCAAACGGGAAGATATTTATGCAGCACGCCTTGGTCCACGTTCCTCATGAATTTGTCACTCCCCTGTCACATCAAACAACCATCATCACTTCACCTCTACACCCCGCCCTTTACCCGTCTCTTGTCCATAGAAAAAAGTCTCACATTCTCCAATGCACAGAAGTGAGGCTGTTCTTTTTAATCATGAAAACATTTGCAAATCTCTTCGGCACTCTCTGTCGCTCTAAAATGTTCATCTGCAGCCCAGAGTGTGATGTCCAGAACTATGGGCTAAACTTCAGCTGAGAATGGAGGCTGCAGTGAAGACAATCAATAATGAAAAAGACTGGGGGTGGGGATGCCGGAGCTAAATAGGATTATAAATACTGAATTTATCCTCAGTTAATCACATCCCATCACCAGAAATTTGTCCACCCGTGACCATAATGGACACAATATTTGGTTTGCAGGTGTCGGTTTGAACTGGGAAGGACAAGGTTAAAAATGATGCAACATCAGGTTATGGTCCATCAAACGCATACTCCTACAGACTCACATATTCACGGCCTAACCTCTCTCACGCTCATTTCATACTCTCACGCCTGCACACACAGGCACACACATGCACACTCTCACAGACCTACAACCATTACTCACACAGACATCAGCTCGCTCTTTCATAGACAACCACACGCCCCTCACACACTCCAATATACATGCGCCCACTGGCTACCCCCTGAACATAAATTTAAGCTGAAGGGTGGAAGTTATAGGGGAGGTGTCAGGGGTGGGTTCTTTAGCCAGAGAGTGGTGGAGGCATGGAATGCGCTGCCCGTGGGAGTGGTAGAGTCAGAATCATTGGCGACCTTTAAGCGGCAATTGGATAGGTACATGGATGGGTGCTTGATCTAGGATAGATGTTCGGCACAACATCGTGGGCCGAAGGCCCTGTTCTGTGCTGTATTGTTCTATGTTCTATGAACTCACATACATAGATTTGTGGGGTGAATTTGCATTTACAGCATTAAATTATATTTTGCTCAAGAACTCCAGAAATCCATGGAACATTTTAAAAGTAAGCTTTTTTTAAAAAAAAATAATGTCGGTCTAACCTAACATTGGAACACGCACAGAATTTTACTTCTCACATACAAAGCATTATCTGAGCTGAGACAGAAACCTATTGTTAAAAACTATCTTGCGAATTTAACTTTAAAACAAGTTCTGAGATTTAGATATGAAGGAACCGGATCAAGGAAGACCATTCTAAAAAAAACCGAAAGAATTAACAGAAATTTGTTTAATGTTATATTCCGTAGCACTGAAATCCTGTTGCTATAAGTTCTGTGTCCTATTATTCTGATCCACAAACATCTGAAGAAGATGCAGCACTTCGAAACCTTGTGCCTCCAAATAAACGTTCTGAACTATAATCTGATGTTGTCTGATTCTTTACTTTGTTCATCACAGTCCAACAACAAAACTTAGAAATGATGACTGAGTGATGGTTCTGTTCCTATGTAATCTACTCAGAAAAAAAACACTTATTATTGCACGAACTAATCTGATGTTCATGGGTTATTCAATTATTGCTCCCACAGGTAGACGATGAGCTATTAGATCATATCCCATCGCAGATCATTAATTTCAACTCAGCGAAAGGTTTTCACACCTGATGGCGATTGTTGAGAAAATGAATAACTTCACAGGCAATTATTTAACAAGTCAACGTTAAATATGTCTTGTTTTAAAGTCTGCGCATAAGAATCAAGCAGAGCATGAGAGCCACGAAGCGAGGTGGCATCGGGCAATATGCACAAGGAGAGGGGAGACAAGGATTGATTGATAACGATGCGAAAGTGCAGAATTAAGTAGAGAATAGAAAACGACACAAAGACGGGTATGGTCTGACTGGTAGGTGGAGAAGGTGAAAGGCAGCGATTGGGAAAGCAGAAATAAAAGGACAAAATACAGTAAGGCAGAAGTACACATACACTGTTGAAACAGAGACAGAAAGGAGGAGAGAAAGAGGGATATGATTATAGGAAGTGAGACGGAGACAGAGACTACATTGAGAGCAAGACTGAGATAGAAATAAATGGAATAAAGGATGAAAGGACAATATGCAATCATGGAATCAAAGAAACATCCCGTTTAGAAGAAGCCTTTTGGTGCATCGATTGTGTACTGCTGTACTGCCAAACTAGGGAGTGAGTTGGAAGAATTGAACGGGAGATATGCAGAAAGAGCTTTGAGACAGAAATAGTGGCAAAGATAATGCGAACAGCATCTTCTATTTCACTTGCCGGCTCCAGAACATACCAGAGTACTGCAGATGAATCGATTCGCTGTTTTTCTTTGTCAATATTACACGGTCGCCTGACCATTGTGCATTTCTCTCTCTCGATCTCTTTCTATCAATCTTTCTCGCTTTCTCCTTCTGTCTTATAATTTCTTCATGATAGGCCTTTAAAAAAACAGTTTGGACAAGTTCCTCATGTCCTGTCAATTTTGGCGTACTTTATTCCAATTGCTGGTGAGTGTCAGCCTTGGGCTACGTAACGACGTTCTTGACATCGATGTACTTAACTGAAAACGAAGCGAAGAGCTGTATACATGGGCCTCAATGAGAGGCTTTGAGTCAAGCGCAACACAGGATGAGATTGGCATTAATTCACGAAACCTACTCTTCACTATATTATTTAAGCAGCTTTGTCTGGGAAATGAATGTTGGCTCAGACAGAGACTCCCAGCTAACATCAATGAATTCATAAAAGCCGAAAATTAAATTCAACTTCAAAGATTCACCTGATGGCAGTGACACTTTCTACAATCTGTAACGTGCATCAATTGTATTTCAATGGACATTGTTGGAAAGGATTTCAGACATATTGAAAAATAAGAGGTTCTCCTTAATTCAGAAATGCATTTAAGCTTTACGACATGCGGAACGCAGGTGAGTTAAAAATGTGCGATGGCAGGAGGTCTGCAATCCATATCCATCAGATCTGAACCACAGTCTATGCACACCTGGTCGTGGGCTTCGGTTACAAAAATGGAAAGTGAATGAGAATCCTCATACTTCCCCATCCTGGATGCTGGGTGATCTCAGCCCGTCAGTGACATACACAAGGAATAAGTTCTTCTACAAATGTTTAGTCATTGTCTTCCTTAGTTAAATCATATGTGGAACACTCAAGTTGCAGAACACGAGTAACATTGAGTGCAGTTCTTTTAGATTTACACTTCAGTTAAAAATGCATCATAATACTATTGATATAATGTACAGGTATCGATGTTGGACTGAGGTGGACAAACTTAAAAAGCTGACTCCACGAGATTATAGTCAATTAGGTTTATTTGGAAGTGCAAGATTTCAGAGCGCAGCCTCGAAAAAAGCACACAATCTGTCGGCAGTTAATTAATGTGACATGTCAGAAAGTCCAACTTTGGACACAGAAACAGTATCAATGCAGTTTACAATAAAGCTGGGCTCTAATATGACATCTTTCATTCATTGTCTGAGCACCAATGTCACCTTTTTTTATATAAACGCTTCAGCTATCTCGGGAAAATGACTTGAACGGATTTACATGTTAATGAATCGGAAACTGCAACTCATTTGAAGTGATTAAAGACTTAACAACAATCAAAACATTTTCTTGTCATTGCATAGCACCAGATGGACAACACTATGATATTTTGCAAGAAGTGCTGTGCCCTCTTATCCAGCCCCACTAGCAACCTGCTGAAAGAACAGTGCTCTGAAAGCTTGTACATCCAAATAAATCTGTCGGCAGATGAACTAGTGCTGTGTGATTCTTTACCAATAACATAAAATATGTTCTTTTTCGTACATGTCATTTTGCTTGGAACACAGGTCGGACCCAGCTTCCCCAACTGTGAGACAGCGTTGGTCGACGGGACCTCACAGCGGTTAATTATTCAAGTTCAACATTTAGTCGCTCCCTCAAATTCACCCTCCACTTTCTTGACCTTTGTCAGCTTAGTGAGTGAGGATATAATACGCTTGGGACAATCCCGAGACGAACACACTCCGCTGAAACTCACACATCTATGTTCACTTTTAGTTGCCTCTGGTTGGTATATGCTGCCAGTGGGAGGGGTTATCCCCAGGGACGATGATGGAGGTGATCAGGATATTGGCGTAAGGTATGATTCCCAGAGGATGTCTTCATGCGGCCTACAAGATATCAGCTTGGCCCGGTATTTTTTGGGATATCCCGTCCCTCCCAGGCAACAGTGAGATAAAATGTTCCAAGTTCAAAATGAGAGATGGTCAAGAGGTGGTGATCACTGCAGTGAGTTTTATTCCCATCTTTCAGAAAGGAGAGGGCGAGTGGATCGTGATATTGATAAACGGAGCATAGCCTGAATTTGAGAAATCAAAAGTGAGCCTCCTTCAGAGCTTTAGTCATTTTTTTAATCGGAGGTGTTCCCGTTCGGAAGCTCTTTTTTAACTCGCAGCACTTGAAAATCCAGAAACATCTGAAAGGAACTGTCTTCTCACCTTCATTGCATCGGTTCCGCCTGCAGCTCCCTGCTTGACATCCTGTGAAAACAGAAAGGAAGATATAGTCCATGCCATCGTTCAGGACCCTCGAGCATCCAGGCTGATACCAACAACGGAACCATTTCAAATATTCTCTCGGTGAGATATCTAACTAAAGATTTAGTGATTGTAGTTGATTCCCATGTTGTCGGGTTAAGCGAAGTGCGGTAAAAACAATTACTGCAGATGCTGGAAACCAGAGACTAGATGAGAGTGGTGCTGGAAAAACACAGCCGTTCAGGCAGCATCCGAGGAGCAGTAAAATCGTAGTTTCGGGCAAAAGCCCGAAGTGACTTATCTCTCCACGCTTCATGGTTTTTTGTCTGTATTTTTGATGAAGGACTATTGCCCGAAACGTCGATTTTGCACTCCTCGGATGCTGCCTGAAGTGCTGTGCTTTTCCAGCACCACTCTAATATAGAGCCTAGACAAAGTGCGTACGTATGTACAGAGCCTGACAGTAGTTTGGCCTTCCAGCTCGTCGTAAACAAGTGGTGAAAGGAGACAACTGTGTACAGTGCTCCAAGAGTGACCTCTCGAATGTGTATCGAGTCATAAAGTCATAGAGATGTACAGTGTGGAAACAGATACTTCGTTCTAATTCGTCCATGCCGACCAGATGTTCCATACCAATCTGGTCCCAACTGCCGGCATCCAGCCCATATCCTTCCAAATCCATCCTATTCAGAAACCCATCCAGAAATCTTTCAAATGTTGCAATTGTACGAGCCTCCACCACTTCGTCTTGCAACTCTTTCCAAGCATGCATCACCCACTGCATGAAAAAGTTACCACTTAGTTCTCTATTATATCTTTCCCCTAACATCTAAACCCTATGCCCCCTCCCCCAACCCCCGCCATGGAAAAAACCTTGTCTATTTACCCTATGAAGATACCTCATGATTTTCTCAATTCCCATGACGTCACGCCTCAGCCTGCGATTCTCAAGGAAAAAACAGCCCGCAACTATTCAACCTCTCCTGCGAGCCCAAAACCTCCAACCCTGGCAAAGTCCTTGTAAATTTTGTTTTGAACGCTTTCAAAGTTCACAACCTCCCTCTGGTAGGAAGGAGAAAAGAATTACACGCAATATTCCAAAACTAGCCAATGTCCTGTACAGTGCAACATGACCTTACAATCCCTGTTGTCAATATTGTGATCAATAAAGTAAAGCATACCCAACGCCTTCTTTACTAAAGTATCTACCTTTCACGCTACTTTCAAGAACCTATAAACCTGCATTTCAAGGTATATTCTTTCAGCAGCAATCCCGAGGACCTTATCATTGAGTGTATAAGTCGTGCTAACATTTGTGATCCCAAAATGGAGCACATTCCAATTGTATAAATTAAATAGCATCTGCCACACCTCAGCCAAAAGACTTATCTGTTCAAGATTCCGTTATAATCCGAGGAAATCTTCTTCGCTGTCCACCACACCTGCAATTTTGGTGTCATCTGCAAACATACTAACTATAACTCTTTAGCCCACATACAAATCACTTATATAAATGACGAAAAATAGATGACCCAACATCGATTATTGTGGCACTCCACTTGTCACAGGTCTCCAGTTTGCAAAACAGCCCTTCACCATCTCATTCTGTCATTCCTCTTTGAGACAGTTCTGTATCCAATGGCTAGTTCTCCATGTATTCCATGAGATCGAAGTTTGCTAATTTTTCTCCCATGGGTAACCTTGTCGAATGCCTTACCGAAGTCCATATCTATCATGCCTACCGATCTGCACTCATCAATCCTCTTTGTCATTTCTACGAAGAACTCGATCAAGTTTGTCCGACGGTAATTGTGCAAACTGCTGCAAGTGAGATGCAACCCAATCAGCAATATACTGCTTCGAGGAGCTGAGTGGACTGCTCCTCTTTACTGGAACGAATTGGCACACTGCTCACTGAGAGACATTCTCATCTATAGGACCATAACAAATAGGAACACGAATAGGCCACTCGGTCCCTTCAGTCTGTTCGTGCATTCCAAGAAGTCACGGGCGATCCGACACACCTCATATCTAATTACCTTCCCTTGCCACAAAGGCAGGCATTCAGTGACTGATCAAAAATCTATCCCTCTTAGCATTAATTGTAAATTTGGAAACTTGCTGGAAAACTCTGCATGGCAAGTAATTTGAAACCTGTGAGAGAAAATTTCCGCCCACACCGCAGTCTTAAATTGGTGTTCCTTCATTCAGAGGCAATGCTATCTGAACCTTGTCTATCTTTTGAGTGGATACATCCCCTCTGCATTTACCCTCAAGACCCCTCTCAACATAATTACTTATATTACAATTAAATTACCTCCCATTACCGTATATTTAAGTGAATAGAAGTCCACCCTGTGAAATATTTCTGCGTGAGACAATACCTCCATGGCAAAGATAATCTCAGTGAACATTCTCTGAACTGTCTCTACAAATGATTATCTTAAAACGAAAAATAAAACATTCTGAATACAGGGTGCTTATTCACTGCAGAATGGCAGAATCTGCATTAGCCTCAGGAAAACAAAGACGAAAAGTCGGACTTCGCTCGTTCTCCGCTTGCTACTGACGTATTACCAAATCAGCAATTTAGGATCGAATGCTTTGTGATATGAAATTAAAATGAGTGAAGTTGCAAAGTTATTAAGATTGAATTTCGTTACACCACGCACTGGAAGACATCAATGGCCTCATCATGCACCTGGTGATGGTTTTGCAAGTACTTTTCATAGACATATACTGACCGAATATAACCCTTGGAATCAGTCTTTCATCAGCAGTGATTGAATCGACAAACACGGGAACGATGAGAAGCCAAAGCACTGCTTTCACCATTCTGCTGCGAAAGTCCTGAGAGTCCTGCTGGAATGATTGAAACACTGAGGCTGTGCATCAGAAAAGAGAGGCCGTTCTGTAGTTAATGATCACAGATGATACACCTTGTGCTCATTCTCAAGATAGTTCACTCACTGAGTGCAAAGGAACACTCAACTGTATTATGTGAAAAGTGTGAAAGTTTGAGTAAAATCACTGCATTGTCGAACTAAGTATTTTTCTGTAGTTATGGAAAGTATTTGGCGATGTCTTTTCCTGCTGACTCTGAGAAAATCACTCACGTTGCCAATAAAATTGGGACCTAATTCCCAGCAGCTTGAGAAAGTTTCAGACAGGATAGCAACAGTTTCTGCTTCACAGGTAAACTTTGAAATAAATACTAACACCTCGGAAGGAAAGTTTAACCTTTTGTGTTGATTTAATCTGAGGGCCACCATACTTTAGGCGTATTTAAAGCTTCAGAAGTTCAGAGACGCACGGCATTAATAACTTGGAGCAAGGAAGTGAACGTTCTGTTGCCAAAAATGCAGACAACATAACAATAGGTTGAAACCATGATCCTGCTAATGAGCAGAGCAGCTTTTATGGGCCTAATGGACGACAATTCTTCATGTCTTATTGTCTTTACCACGGTTGATAGAGGAATTGAAACTTCATTTAACACTTCTTAACTTTTACAGATTCATCATAGACTGCATTTTAACCAAATGCACGATGGCTCGCTATGCAAATTTCTGTGCCTGGATCGTTAGAAAACAATATGAATATTGTTTGCTGTCATGGAAAATCAGCCATCATCATAAAAGACCACTCCCACTCCGGAAATAATCTCCGCAAGCCACTTTTGTCAGGCAGAAGATAAAAAAAGCCTAAAACAGACAAAATAAACAGAGACTTCCTCGCAGTTACTAAACTTCTAAGACGGCCTCTCAAAGTTCAAGTCTACACTTTCATTTTCAGCCCTAATTTAGTATTCCTCACTCTGTTCAATCGCCCTGTGATCCTGGTGTTCGTTTCTAGTGGCTGTATTTTGCCAGAGCAGCGAGGAGAGAAGATGAAGTGAAGCTAGGAGTGCGGGACGGGTACGTTTTCTCACTTAAGAAAAGACTCATTACGCGAGTCGGGTCACCATTTTGCCAGAGTGGCGAATTGAGAAAGTGAGGTGAAGAGAGGGCTATCGGAAACTTAAGGATTTAATTTATATTTGGGCAGTGGCTAATCCCGAGATGCTTCACTTGAAGTATCTCCCTCCCGCTCCCCTCCTCTAAATGGAAGAAAAAGACTCTGTAATGTAAGGCTTTTATTTCTTTCTCATCTTTTTTTCATACATTGAAGTGTATTGTTTGGTTTTAGTTTCTTTATATGAAGCTAAGCATACAATGGTATGTGAGCTCAGACTAGGGGCAAGTGCCTCTTGCTTGGTGTGGGAGTTTCGGAGCGTGTCGAAACGTTCCTGATGCTTACACTTGAAAGACGTGTGTTCAAGTGCAGCACTTGTTTCATCGCATGACGGCTCTGGAGCTGCGCATAGACTCTCTGTCGAGCAATTGCGATGGTGATGAGGTGGTGGGTAGAAAGATTAATTGCTGAGGGAGACAGTGAATGGGTGACCAAAAACCAGAGGGGGATAGTAATAAGGACGAAACGATTGAAACGAGAGCTGTGAGGGGGTGGGGGTGATGAGGTGGGGGCGGTGAGTGGAGGGGGGAGTGTAATAGACAAGTCTCAAAACGTTGTGAATCTGGGGGATTCACTTCCATGAATGTTTGCTTCACCATAAGCCACTGGCGAATTTCCAGAAGACTGGAGGGTGGCTATTATCATTCTATTATTTAAGGAAGGTAGCAATGTCAAGCCACTGAACCACAACTCATTGAGCCTTACATCAATGGTACACAAGTTGTGGGAGAGGATATAGCGTGACAGGACCAACCAACGTATCGACAGTCAAGCTCACATTCGGGATAGTCAGCATGGATCTGTGCGCAGGAAGTCAGATGTGACAGATATTTAAGAGTGTTCCGAAGAGGTAACCAAGAGGATAGATGAAGTTCGGTCAGTGGATGCTACCCACTCGCTCATTCGTAAGAGCTTTGACAAAATCCCGTACAGCAGGCCAGTCATGAAAGTTAGGTTACATGGGATCTACTGAGAGATAGGTAATGGGATTCGGCATTGGCTCGATGGTAGGAAGTAAATGATGATGGTTGAAGATTGTTTCTCGGACTGGATACCTGTGATCAGTGGGTATACCACAAGAGTCGGTGCTGTGACCTGTGTTATTCTTACATACGTTAGTGATGAGGATGTAAAAGTACAAGGCAATATTAGTAAGATTGCGGATGATTAGAAAATGAAGGTATCATTCATAGCGAGGAAAGTTATCAAAAATTGCAATGATTGTTGTCAGATGGGGAAGTGAGCCAGGGATTGGCAAACGCAATTCAATGCCCAGCAATGCGAAATGTCACGTTGTTTTTAGATTACTTACAGTGTGGAAACAGGCCCTTCAGCACAACAAGTCAACACCGACCCTCCGAAGAGCAACCCACCCAGACCCGTTCCCCTACATTTACCCCTTCATCTAACACTATGGGAAATTTAGCATGTCGAATTCACCTAACCTGCACATCTTTGGATTGTGGGCAGAATCCGGAGCACCCGGAGGAAACCCACGCAGACACGGGAAAAATTTGCAAACTTCAACAAAACATTTGTCCGAGGCGGGAAATGAACCAATGTCTCTGGCGCTGTGAGGCAACAGTGCTAAACACTGTGCTACCGTGCCACCCTCTTTGAAAGTCAAACCAAGGTATGATGTGTACAATGTGTAAGGTCCTGAGGACTGTTGTGGACAAGGGACCTATGAGTACCAGTACATAGTTCATTGAAAGCGGCGTCACAAGTAGACAGGATTCTGAAGACGGCATTCAGCACGCTGGCCTTCACCAGTGAGGACATTGATTATAAGATTTGGGACGTCATGTTACAGCTGTACAAGGCATTTGTAAGGCCTCACTTAGTGTATTGTGCACAATTTTGGTTAGTCTCTTATATGAAAGGCATAGTTAAATTGTAAAGTGGGAAAAGAAGATTTATGAGGATATTTCCAGGAATGGTAGGCCTGAGTAGTTGAGAAAGTTTGTCCAAGATCGGACTTATTGCTTGGAAAGTAGGAATATGAGGGGCGAACTCCTTGCGATGGTTACAATTATGAAGGGCATGAGGATGAATGCAGATAGTCTTTTTTCCAGGGATGGGGAATTTAAAACTGAAGTGCATAGGTGTGAGGTGAAAGACGAAATATTTAGGAAGGACCAGCGAGGTAATATTTTTACGTCGAGTGTCGAACGTTTATGGAATGGGCCGCCAGTGAAAGTGATTGAGGCAGCTACAATAGCATTATTACAAAAATGGACAAGTACAAGGATGGGAATGGTTCCGGCAGACATCGATCAAATGCGGGTAAATGGAACTAGCTGTCTGGTTATCACAGTCAGCATGAACCACTTTGAGCCAAAGGGCCTATTTCAACACTGAATTGCTCTCTAACGTTTTATCTCTATATGTGGGAAATGCCACGATTCTGAGCAAATTTAATGAAGAGATCCGTGGTTTTAATTAATAATGTTTGAAGGTGAGCTGGGTTGAGATCCGCCATCACTGATTTAAATGAAGCGGAGCTGGAATGCCTGAATTTCCTCCTAGTACTTGGACGTCTACAATTCTTGTGCGAAGTTACTGTGGAACTGAAACCGAAAATCTGTATTTGCTCCTCAGAGATTTGGACGGAAAGCAGGATGGATTAGCTTTCCAAACTTAGGTAAAAAGGAATTTTGTGGGAGGTAGTGATTGGTGTTTTAGACTAAGCGATGTATTCATAGCATCCAGAGTAATCTGTACCAAATACGTATCCTGAACATATAAAGCTGCCATTTGTAAAAGTCGAAAAGCGTATCAGTGGAAAAGCACAGCACGTCAGGAAACATCTGAGAAGCAGGAGAGACAGCGTTTCAGCCTTTAGCCCAACATGAGTATTGTCGTGTTGGGAGGGGACTGAGTGATAAATATGAGAGTATGAGTAGGGTTGGGCAGAAGGTAGATGAGGCAGTGTTAGGGGGATTCAGGTGAGGTCTGATCACGATAGGTTAGCAGTGAGGATGGAGATTATAGAGTGAAGTAAGTTGGACAGGTGGGAAAGGGTAAGAGGGCGGTGCCGAGTTGGAGTTTTGGATCTGGGATCTGTCAAAGGAGTCATTTGGAAACTATTGAATCTGACATAGGCCATTTAGGACAGAGATGAGGAGAAACTTCTTCACCCAGCGAGTGATTGTTGTGTGGAATACTCTGCCCCAGAAGGGTTCTTTTAAGAAAGAGTTGGGTAGAGGTCTCAAGGATTGAGGCATCAAGGGTAATGGAGATAAGGCAGGAAAAGGATATTGATTGAGGACAATCAGCCATGCTGTTAATGAATGGTAGTGCAGGCTCGAAGGGCAGAATGGCCTACTCCTGCACCGATTGTCTATTGTCTATTTTCTAAATTGAATTCCTCACAATCACACTGACTCCCTCACAGTCCGACTGCTTTCCTCACAGACACACCGACTCCTCGGAAAAGCACTGACACTCTCACAGGCACACAGGCATTATTGCAGATGCATTGACTCCCTCACAGTCACGGTGGACTTCATCGCCGACACACTGACTCCCTCGCAGGCAAACTGACTCTGTCAATGTCACTTCCTCAATATCTCACTCACTCTCACACAGTCTCTCTCACTCCCTCACAATTTCACTCTTTCCTCACTGCCATAATGTCTTTTTGGCTGACATCCTGATTCCGTCGCTTCCACTCCCATTCCCTCGCAGTGTCGCCGCTTCCATACTGTCACACTCACTCCTCTACTTTTGCCATCAACTCCCACTGTCAAACTGGCTCCTTCAATGTTGTACTCACTCACGGCCTGTACCTGTGTCCGTGTGTATGTGAGAGTGTGTGTGTTTGTGTAGGAATATCTGTGTGTGTGTGTGTAGTGCAATGGTGTTCACCTGTAATAGAACATGGAACATAGAAAAATACAGCACAGTACAGGCCCTTCGGCACTTGATGTTGCGCCGATCCAAGCCCACCTAACCTACACTAGCCCACTTTCCTCCGTATGCCTATCCAATACCCGTTTGAATGCCCATAAAGAGGGAGAGTCCACCACTGTTACTGGCAGGGCATTCCATGAACTCACGACTCGCTGAGTAAGAATCTACTCCTAATATCAGTCCTATACCTACCACGCCTTAATTTAAAGCTATGCCCCCTCGTAATATCTGACTCCATACGTGGAAAAAGGTTCTCATGGTCAACCCTATCTAAACCCCTAATCATCTTGTACACCTCTATCAAGTCACCCCTACACCTTCTTTTCTCCAATTAAAACAGCCTTCTCTTCTCCAATGTAATGTGATATGAACCCAAGGTCCCAGTTGACGCCCTCCCTTTGGGTACCGAAATTAGCTATCAGCCTCTGCTCGGCCACTTTCCTCTGCTGCTTGTCCCGAAGTCCACCATGGAGGATGGTCACCCGATGGTCCGAGGCTGAATGTCCTGGACCACTGAAGTGTTCTTCAATTGGAAGGGAACTATCCTGTCTGTTGATTGTTGTGCGGTGCACATTCATCCATTGTCGTAGCCTTTGCTCGGTTTCCCCAATGTACCATGCCTCCGGGCATCCTTGCCAGCAACGTATAAGATAGACAAAGTTGGCTGAGTCACATGAGTAACTGCCATGTACAAGGTGGAATCTATGTCCACAATCTGACATGTCTTGCAGCGTCCACCGTGACAGGGTTGCATGGAGTTGTCCTGAGAGCCGGGCAGTTTGCTACGAACAATGATCTGTTTGAGGTTTGGCGATTCTTTAAAGGCAAGTAGTGCATATATTCATGTCGAACTCTGAACTCAAAAACTGCAGGACTTTATGTAAAACACTGTTATCTCACTTATTAGATTAGAATCAATCGAAACATCAGGTCAGAGACAGAGAGCACAGGGGGCTAACACCTTCAAAATATTGAGCTGAAAATGTGTTGCTGGTTAAAGCACAGCAGGTCAGGCAGCATCCAAGGAACAGGAAATTCGCGTTTCGGGCCAGAGCCCTTCATCAGGATGAAGGGCTCCGGCCCGAAATGTCGCAATTCCTGTTCCTTGGATGCTGCCTGACCTGCTGTGCTTTAACCAGCAACACATTTTCAGCTCTGATTTCCAGCATATGCAGACCTCACCTTTTACCTTCAAAATATCTAGCGATCACCATTGTTAGCATCTAACCCGAGAACGCAACTTTAAAAAGAAGGGTTTTGTGATTTACACATGAAAAAAGTGAAACTATCACTGTATCCTAACAGATGAAAGGCTTAACAGACAATCAGTTTTTCAATGTATAATTTCAGTTACATCACACTGCAAAGTTTTGCTATAAAGTCTGTTTTTACGATCGAGCCCTCCCCAATCACCTGATGAAGGAGCGTTGCTCCGAAAGCTAGTGTGCTTCCAATTAAACCTGTTGGACTATAACCTGGTGTTGTGTGATTTTTAAAAGTTGCCACGTGTTTTGACACTGCGATATGAGGGATCTTTGCTAAATTTCGTCAAGACATCCTGTATAATGTACACAATGCTGCTACTGTGTGACCGCATTGAGGTGATTAGATAGTTGGGAATATAATGCCATTCATGCTGTCTGCTTTGCCTCGATGGTGCAAGCGTTCTTTAGTGTTGTTGCACTGCACCCTTTCAGACAAATGGGCAGTAATCAATCACACTCATGACCTGTATCCTTCAGAATATAGAGAGGCTTTGGGAGGTTAGGAACTTGGGTTATTCACAACAGCATCCCTCGTCTCTGACCTGGTCCTGTAACTAAAGTATTTACCTGATGATTCCAGTTGAGTTCTTTGTCAAACGTAAACCCTCGGATGTTGATAGTGGGGACTTCAAGGTTGTAACACCATTGAATGTAAAGGGGCACCGTTAGATTGTCTCTTATTGGCAGTGACCATAATTGGCATATGTATGACGTGGATTTGACTTGCCATTTGTCAGTGCAGACGGTGGTGCTGGAAAAGCATAGCAGGATAGGCAGAATCCCTTCCTGCTGAAGGGCTTTTATCAGAAAGATCGATTTTTCTGCCCCTCAGATGCTGTCTGGTCTGCTGTGCTCTTCCAGAACCACACACTTGACTCAAATCTCCAGCATCTGCATTGCTCACGTTCGGCAGCAACTTGGGAGTTGTTCCAAATAACGGGAATACTCCTCAAAATGGGGTGCCACTTTGCACCCCGCTCTGGAACGTTAGACAAGGTTGACAGATAGTAGGGCAGGGAGAATTATTTGGAAATGTCAGCGAAGACGGTTAGATTTCTGTCCACTGATCCGCACTGGATGAATGTGTAAATGAACTTTTCTGTGGGTCAGTGAGGGCAGGGAATAACACAGGAATCAATTCCACAGCATAATCAACTCGCCATCGTGTGGTCATCATGGTATGACTGTAGATCTCTGTGCCGAGCAACCCTTCTTCAATGTCGTGCTTCCAACCCTGCCATGTTTGTTCCAGACTACCTCACCACCACTGAGCACTCACACTACTTTGACTGTGCGTCAGAGCAGGGTTCCATCAGGACTGCATTTCCGGCAGTGTGGTTCCCCACCAGTTCTGGCTTTCCAGTAGTCAGTGCAGACGACAGTGCAGCCCATCCAAGAGACTGATTGGTGCTCCCTCATCACTGAATAATTGACATTACTGTGGTCAGTGCAATGTCAGCTCACAACAGCTTGTCAACCCTCATGACTCACTCTTTCACCCACGTCACAGTTAACCTCTGTAAGAATGGCGATCCCTTAGTTTAAAACTGCTGACAGCGAAATGTTTTCTCAGTGTGAGCTCTCGGACATTGTGGTACTCTCTTGCTGTTCAATCTCGAATCGAAACTCTCTAATAGCATGGACACCTGACAATGTGAATCTCCGTCTGCCTTGACGAGCTGATCATAGAAGCATAAGGGAATAGTATCGGCCACTTGCCCATTCAGGCATGGTGCTCCACTCGATAAAATCATAAGATTGTGAAACATAGATGGAGAACTTATCGTTTTGCCCCTAAGCCTCCAATATTCGATCAAAGCTGATTGGTTTAAAAACCCCAGTCTCTGGACATCCACCAATCCCCCCAACCCCATAAACACTTTATCGGCTTACCAATCAAGAGCCAATCTATTCCTGTCGAAAAAAACACTCAGTGACCTGGCCTCCACAGCCTTCCGAGGCAATGATTTTTAAGATTTACCATCCTCTGGTTGAAGAAATTCTTCCTCAAAACAGTTCTAAAGGGCTGTCCTGTTACTCTGAGGATGTCTCCTTGGATACCAGCCTTTCCCATTGACGCAAACATCCTTGCCATGTCCATTCTATCCAGTGTTCTGTAATCTTTTATCAAATCCTTGATCATGACTGATTTCCTTCTAACCTAATATCTCTGCACTCCCGATAATCTTTCATACCTTGTCCTTGAACAATGTCTCTCCCTCTGCATTCTCTCTCTCTTTCGCTCTCTCTGTCTCTCTCTCTCTCTCAGTCCCCCCTCAGCCCTCTTCATCTTCTTCTACTTATCCATCTTCTCCTTCTCTCTGTCCATATTTGCTGCCAGAACAGTTGGGTTTCCATGTGCAGAAAAGTCCAACCAGACTCGAAATATTAACTCTGCTTCCCTCTCTCTCTCTCTACGTTGCAACTGCCAGGTGTCCTGCCAGCGTTCTTTGTGCACGTGGCAACAAATGGGATATGGACAAGGACTGGCTAACAATTCACGAGTTTCAATTTATAACTGTCAGTGAAGAACGAGTTTAGGAGTAAGACCTGACACAGCCCCCAGTCAAGTCAAACATCAACCAAAGTCAGCATCCCCTTGGTTCTCCTGGAGGAATTGTGCCTGAGATCGCCGATTCGTACAACGGTGCTGTTCAGATGCACACAGCCTATGGACATATTCCACTTGAACTGTTGGGCACACATTGAACGAGCACATCCTACCAGCATTTTTACAATCGTTTTCATAATTTGCAAGAAAGCAAGGACTGTTTTATATGTTTGATCTACTCGGTGGATTTCGATCAGTTCAGGGCTGGAGTGCCGAAGTCCCCCTTGCTGGACTGTAATTTTTTTTTGTTCTTTGTTCTTTATTCTTTGTGAAAGCAGGGCGGAGAAAGTCGAATTATCAGGTCACGAATCCCCAAGATTATTTGGGGCGCACACTGATGCTATTCGACCCACTGTGTATCGTCCTGTTCTGTCAACTGATGCTAATTTCCTTCCCCAGATCACTGCCTCTCATTTCCATCTCAACAAATATCCAACTTCCAACTTGAAAGCTTTAATTGAGCCTGTTTTGATTACAATTCAAGGCCAGGTATTCCAAACGCTAAATACTTCATTATTGAATCAGTTGAACGCTACTTTAAATATACATCCCTCTTATTCTTGTTCTTCTACAAATAGTAAAGCCTTCTCCCTATATGCTCAGTTCAGCCTGCTTGCCATGATTTTGAAAATCTCCATTAAATCTCTTCTCAGCGTTCTTCTCTCCAGAGAGAACAATTCCATCTAATTTATTCCTTCTTTGCAGTTCTCTAGCACTGTTCTGCAAGGTTTATATTCTGAATGCGGATACATGAATGTCCCTTTGCGACTGCAACCCCCCCCCCCCCCCCCGCCCTTAATTTCTCCTACCTGGACCACCCACTCCCAATTTTGCTTTGACTGTAAGTGTTCTTCTGACGAAATACATCACTCTGCAGTTCTCGGAATTGAAAAGTGTCTTCACCCTACCGGCCAACTCCATCAAATTGCCAGTGTCCCTTTGGATCTCTGCACAGTCTTCCACATTGTTTACATTTCTGCCAAGTTTCGAATCATCTGAAAACTTTGAAATTGCTGACTGTTCGGTGCTCCAGATGTAATATTTCCAATGTACGGCATAACTGAAGCACGACTACCTCCATTTGTATTCACTTCCATGATCATAAAGGAACATTCTCCAAACTGTAAAATTCTATGAATCTGTATGAACTGCCTAAAGAAAGACAAAGTTATGGGCGAGCTGATATTTCCTCACATCAGGCTATCTAAAACGGAGGAACATAGTTTGAGAATAAGAAGAATTAAGTGGAGAAATTGCTTCACTGCAAGCTCGAGACTCAACTGAGTTTGCCAGCTCCTCTTCTCCCCCTCCAGTATAACTATGTCCTTCCTGTAGTGTGATGACCAGACTACAAGTAAAAGTTCAGCTGTGCCCAAACTGAAGTTATCTACAGATCAAGCAAAACCTCCTGCTTTTATAAGATATGTCTTGAATGTGAAAGGAAACGGTCCTTCTTAATTATACCATTTACACACGGGCAAAGACCCGAGGATACCTCAATTCCTTTGAGCCTCCTCATGACTCAGAAGTCCTAAACTTATCAAGATTAAATCCAATTGTGAAGTCATGTTCAGAACTGCATTACTGAGCTATTATTTTTTTCTTCTGTTGGGTTATCTGTCTGCCGTGTACAAATTCGGAAATTGCACCTCGTGTCCCTTTGTGTGAAAGGTTTGTAAAAACAGCAAACATTTGAGGTTCCAGCCAGTACCCTCTGTAGCATGAATTGTAAAGCTGAACACGTCCTACTCATAGCTCCTTTGTATTTCATATCAGACCAGACATTCTTCTCTCCATACCTATATATCACCCTTGCCCACTGGACATTCTTTTTCGACGGTGCAGCACATTATATAAAAACTTCTTGAAATTTACTTACACCATGTTAACTTGTTTGCTTTGTCGACAACGCGCATTCTCAGTTAACTCAAACAGAATCCTCAAACCATGATCCTTCAGCAAACCAAATGATCATTGTGCGGAGGACTGGCAAAAGTGGGCATTAGTGGAAGAATGTTAACGAAAAAAATTACAAAAATCATTCTGATATCTGATACAACATTAAAGTTTTGGTTTTATTTGGAGAAAGTCAATGATGTTAAAACAAAAGAAATATATTTTAAATTTGGTCAGTGCTGATACATTGTTCAATGATGTCGGAATGGATTTAGATCTACAAAACTACAGCATAGAACTGGCCCACGATGTTTTGACGAGGATTAATTCTAATATAAAATAATATAAC
Source organism: Hemiscyllium ocellatum (assembly GCF_020745735.1). Classification (NCBI taxonomy): domain Eukaryota; kingdom Metazoa; phylum Chordata; class Chondrichthyes; order Orectolobiformes; family Hemiscylliidae; genus Hemiscyllium; species Hemiscyllium ocellatum. Next base: position 378,047 of record NW_026867541.1, read on the forward strand.
CCAACCTACGCACACATCACTGCTATCCATGTGCATGTCCAGCAGTCGCTTAAATGTCCCTAATGACTCTGCTTCCACCACCACAGGTGGCAACAAATTCCATGCATTCACAACACTCTGCAGAAAGAACCCTCAGTGACATCTCCTCGATACCTTTGTCCTAATATCTTAGAACAATAACGCTTCATGCCAGTCAATCGTGCCCTGGGGAAACTCTCTGGCTATTGACTGGATCCATGCCTTTCATTACCTTGTATATATCGATCCGGTCACCTCTTTTCCTCCTTCTGTCCGGAGAAGAAAATCCGAGTTTAGGTAACCTCTCTTCATAAGGCAAGCCCTCCAATCCAGGCAGATTCCTGGTATACCACCCCACGCCTCACTCTCCTCATCCAAGTCATTTATAAAAACTACGAAGAGCACAAACCCAAGAACAGAGCCCTGCGGTACCCCACACAAATCTGACCTCCAGGCAGAGAACATTACATCCACAGCCATTCTCTGCATTCTGTCAACTAACCAATGCTGAATCCAGACAGCCACATCTCTCTGTATCCCATACATCCTGAATTTGTGAATGAGCCTCCCATGATGAACCTTATCAATTTCCTTGATGAAGTCCATATACACTACATGCACTGCTCGACCTTCATTGACCAGCCTTGTCACCTCAAATAAGTCAATAAGTTGCGAGGCATGACCTGCTCCTCACAATGCCATGATGACTGTCTTTAATCACGCTGTTTTTTCATACTGCCATAAATCCTATCGCTCAGAATTATTTCCAAAATATTGCTCACCACAGACTTTCGACTGACTGGTCTGTAATTGACATGGATTTCCCCACTCTCCTTCTTGAATAAACGAACAACAATCGCCTCTCTCCAATCCTCTGATACGACTCCAGTGGAGAGTCAGGAGAAAATGATTATTTTCTTACCAGCGGCCTAGCAAAGTCCTTTCTCAGTTCGCGGAGCAGTCTCGGATAAATCTAATCTGACACCTGGGAACTTAGCAATCTTAATGTTTCCTGCACATCAACTTCATCAATCTTGATCTGTTGAAGCCTGTATCCCAGCTCCTCAAAGATAACATTTACAACAAGGTCCATTTCCTAAGTTGAAATCGAAGCAAAAAACCCAGTTAGGGCTTCCCCAATCTGCTCAGACTCCACACGCAAGTTCCCTACCCTATCCCTGATCGGCCCTACCTTCGTCCTGATCATTCTTTTATTTCTCAAATATGAGTAAAATGCCTTTGGGTTCTCCCTAATCTTTCTTGCCAAGCCTTTTTTCATGCCCACTCCTGGCTCTCCTCAGTCCTTTTCTGAGCTCCTTTCTAGCAAGCCTGCAATCTTTTAAAGGTGTGCTAGATCCTTATTTTCTCCACCTTACATAAGCTGCCTGCTTCCTTTTGACGAGAAGTTCCTCTGCTCTCATCATTCAAGGTTCCTTCATTTTACCACTTCCACCTGTCTCAGAAGAACAAGTTCGTGCATAACTCGCAACAACTGCTTCTTGAGGAGTATCCATGTGTCTGATATGGCCTTTCTGTGGAACAATTAATCCCAGTCTGTACTTGCCAACTCTTGTCTGATCGAGTCATAGTTTCCTTTTCCCTAATTCAATTTGATCCCTCGGTGACTGCTCCTTTCTTTCCTAGGCTATGGTAAACGTGTGACAGCTGTGATCATTGTCATCAACGAGTTCTCAGATCGCGAGATCTGACACCTGCCCAGGCTCATTGCCGAGAACGAAATCCAAAATGGCCTCGCTTCTCGTCGGTCCGTCTGCTAACTCAGTAAGGAAACCATCCTGAACGCAGCTGACAAAAACGGCTCCATCCAATCTATCTGTATCAAGGACGTCCCAGTCGATATTGGGAAAGTTGAGATCAACCATGCCAACCACACTGTTATATCTGCATTTTTTCCAAAATCTGCCAGGCAATGAGATATTCAATCTCTCTTCTGTTATGAGGGGGTTTGTAGAAAATCTGCAACGAGGTTTGTTGATATCCTGCTGTTCGTAACGTCCACCCATGCTGACTCAGAAGACAAACCTTCCTCAACAACCTTCATTTCTGCAGCTGTGATGCACTCTCTGAGTAGCAATTCTCCAACCCCAACTCTTTTTCCACCCTTTCTGTTCTTTTTAAATGTTCTAAACCCTGGAAAATCAAGCAACCATTCTTGCCCTGTGAAACCTACATCTGCGTAATGGCCTGGAAAAATAGCCTCAAGTACGGATTCCTGTTCTAAATCTGTCTTTCTTATTTCTGACACTCATTGCGTTAAAGCAGATGCACTTTAACCGATCCCTCCCTTTTATCGAGTGAGAAAAGTTCCTGATAGATTCACGACAGTGTGTCACTGCCCCATCTGCAACTATCCCTCGCTGAGATCTCTAGCTCTGATTCGGACCACCTTCTCAAACAAATCTCTCACACAAGACATGTGTGCCCCTCCAGGTCAGATGCAAACCGTCCTTCATGGACAGGTCCCACATTCCCCAGATTGTGCCCCAATGTTCGAGGTATCTGAAGCCCTCCGTCCTGCACCAGCCTCGGAGCCACGTGTTTAGTTGCATTCGTTAACTCTCCCTCAACTCACTATCTTGTGACACCGGTAACAAACCCGATATCATTACTATACTTGTCTTGCTTTTCAGATTCCAACCTAGCTCACTATAGTCACGTTGCACATCCTCAATCCCTTTCCTACATGTATTATTGATTCCAATATGTCCTACGATTTCACCCTCCACCTTTAGCATCTGATTGGCGTCATTCCAGACAATGGCACCGGGGAGGCAACATACCTTCTAAGAGTCCCATACCTGACCACAACATTACATGTCAATCAGCCTAACTATTGAGACCCCTATCATTCACGTTTTCCTATTCTTTCCCCATCCCTTCTCAGCCACATTACCAAGCTCAGAGACGAAGACCTGGCAATTATGGTTTTGCCCTGGCAGGCCATCCCCATCAGCACTATTCAAAACTCTATACTTATTGCGGAGGGAAATGGCCACGGGGATCCCTGCTCTATCTGTTGGTTTCCTTTCCTCCCACTGACTGTAACCCAGCTGTCCTTATTCTGTGTCTGAGGAGTGACCACCTCCCTGTACATCCTCTCAATTTCTCCCTCAGTCTCCCGGATTTACCATAGTTCATCCCACTTCAGCACCAGTTCCCCAACTCGGTTTTCGAGGAGCTGGAGTGAGGTGCATTTCCCACAGATGTGATCGGCAGAGACATGAGAAGTGTCTTTCAGCTGCCACATACTGCAGGAGGAACATGCAGCAGCCCTATGAGGCATACGCCGCTAATCTGGAAGCCAGCACAGGGCTGTTCAAAGGGAGAGAAGAAAAAAAGAGAAAAAAAACCTGAAAACTTACAGAGTTTACAGACTCTTAGTAAGTATAGTGGAGGTGGGTGGAACCGAAAGGCTTCTCGTATCCCTACGAATAATGCAATGGGAGAAAAAAATCATAATCTTCAATTTCGGGAAGTTCTAAATGTGCAGTTGAAGCAATGGACCATATGAGCATCAGGACATTGAGTGCTACAACTGGTGCTTTCGACATTCTCCACTGAGTGTCTCAAATCTCCGGGCTGAAGTCAGCCACCAGCTTTATCTTTATATTTTCAAGAGGTATTCTGTCAGTAATAATAACACGTCAAAAAAGTGATTGGCTGCATCTTTTGTGTATCGAGTTGACAACTTATTAAACAAGAGCAGCAGAATGGGGACACATGCTTCACCAAGTCTGATTGCTTTTAACTCATGAAGGGACAGAGAGAGAGAGAAAGAGAGAGAGAGAGAGAGAGACTGATGTAGCGAACATAAAATTGATGCATGTCTTTTCAGAAAAATAAAGACAGCAATGGGTACTGTTCAGCTATCAAACCTGCATTACTTTTTTTAACGGTATATATGGAGCATGGAACAGTGCAGCAGAGGCTTTTCGAACCTCGATTTTGTGCCGACATTAAATTCTACTCGAAGATCAATTTGTCTGCATATGCTTTGTTTTATATTATCTATGCGCCGATCCAAGAATTGATTAAATGCCGCGATTGTTTCTGTCTCTACTACCACAGTTGCTGAAGCATTCCATGCTTCAACCATTCTCTGACATCTGACGTAAACCTTCCTCCAGTCACCTTTAAATTATGCTTTCTTGTGAGAGCCATTTCCACCTCAGAAAACGCCTCTGGCTTTCCACTCTATCTCTAGCTCTCATCATCTGAAACACCTCTAACGGGTCCCCTCTCATTCTTCTTCACTTCAATGAGAAAGGCCCGAGCTCCTGACACATTTTTTCATTCGACATGCCCTCCAGTATATGCAACATCCTGGTAAATCTCCTTTGCACCCTTTCTAAAGTTTCCACATCATTCCGATAACAAGGTGACAGAAAGGAACACAATGCTCCATGTGTTGTCTAACCAGCGCTTTGTATGGCTGCAGCATCATCCCGGTGACAGCGGTGCTGAAGCAGGAAATTAAGTGTGCGTGTGAGAAGCAATCAATTATTGTCACAAACATGATTCGTGATAACACGAAAAAAGACCAATGAATAAAGGAAATCTAAAAACACATCCGGGAATGACAGAAAAACTCACTAGACCTGGAAGCATCTGTGGAGAAAAAGCTAGGTTAGTTATGTATTTGTATGTTATAACGCTGGCGAAATGATCAGTATTAACTGCGGAATAAACATATTTATCAAAAATTCTCAGAAGCTGACAACCCTCACCTTCACCTTCCAAATGGACTTTATTTTCTCTAATGCTGCTTCTGCTGCTGTGAGCTTGTGAAAGGACGTGCTTCAATGATTCGCTGTTTTTTTGAATGGATAATTGGTCCTTTCAATGTCTACCTCGATATGATGTCTATTTGTTTCTCTGTGTCTGTGTATATTCACATTCCACTATTTTACATTCTCCGACTACCTGGCCATATCCCTAATTTCCCATTTCTGATCTTTGAATCACCTGACGTCGGAGACAGTGTGAGAGTGGAGCTGTTGAGAGCCCTTCTCCTTCCCTTGAATGGAGTGGGTATAATTGGGCTCACATTCTCCGGATGATGTGTGTGTCACTTAGGCCAGAGCTAAGTAAATATTATTATTGACAAAGTTAGGCTTTTAGTCATGGTAGGCTAATTCAAAAAGTAACGAGACGTGCAATACAGGGACATTTGTTTGTTTGGATTGGCTGCCACTTTAAAAATTGGTGGTAAATTGTAACTGTTAAGTCTGGAGCTCGGTAGCCGATGCTGTTCTGCACGGACCTCTTATGAGATGACTGCTCAATGTGATTTTTCTAAATTACTTGGATGAGGAACTGGAAGACTGGATTAGTATGTCTGCCGATGGCACAATGGTTGTTGGAGTTATGAACATGTAGAGGGCTGTTGTAGTTTGCAATGCGACATTGACAAGATGCAGTTTTGGGCTGAGGAGTGGCAGACGGAGTTCAGCCAGGAAAAAATATACTGCGATACATTTTGGAATTTCGAATTTTAATGCAGAATATAAGGCGAAAGGCAAGATTCTTGGCAGTGTGGAGAAATGCAGTGATCTTGGGATTCACATCCGTAGATCCCTCAAAGTTTCCACTCAGATTGATATGGTTGTTAAGACGTTTTACAGTGTATTGGACGTTAACGCGCCGGCAATTGACATTAAGAGCCACGAGGCTATGCTGCAGCTCTATGAAGTCCACTGTAGACCACACTTGGAACATTGTGTTCAGTTCTGATAACCTCATTGCAGGAACGATATGAAAGCATTAGACCACTTCCACTGCACGGCACTAAACATTATGTTTTGTCAATTTCACAAATAATTCCAAAAGGTTTGTGTGGCATGACCTCACCCTCACAAAGCCATGCTGACTAACTGTCATCAAACTACACAATAATTAAGTATATTTAATACATTCCATTTATCCCTTTGTTCTGCGTATGTGACAGCTTTGTTATTTTCCCAAATATTTCTGCAATCGATATTTGCAAGGTTATTGGGTGGCAATGTTGATCAGTGGAAAACTTTGCTGCCTCACAGTGACAGGGAAATTTTCTCGATTCCACCCATGTGGGACTGGCTTTTCGAACAATCTCCCAGTATTTTCGTGTGTTTCCTCCGGGGAATCCGTCTTCCACATTCCAATGATGTTCACATTATGCCGATTTCCCCATCGGAAATGCACGTTTGCAGGAACATGAAATGGTGATGGGTCTGCGTGGGATCATCTTCAGGATGTCGATGTGGACAGGATTGACCAAATGGCCTAGTTCCACCCTGCTTCCAGTGCCCATTGCGAGACGCCATTCCAGAAAATGAGGAATCGCACCAGATCTCCAAATCTCTGGGAATACCCGAAGAGAGAAATCAAACATTCTGCTATCGTCGGCAGAAAGGAGACGAGGTCCTGGATGGAGTTCATTACAAGGATACACGCACAAACCTTGAATATCAGGCCTTACATTCCGAGAAGTGATGAGACACATTCGGTTTTCCATCTCTGGAATAAGAACGTTTCATGTTTGGTCTAATCAAGGCCTTCAGTACATCAATAGAAAAAGACAGGCGAGGTAAAGATAAACGACTTCGACATATGAAAGTAAAAGTGAAAAATGTGCTCGGAGAACATCTCAGAATTCCCTCCGTAAGAGCATTGTTGGTAAACCTACAGCATATGGACTGTAACGGTTCAAGAATGCAACTCAACAACACCGACTTGAGAGGTGAAACACAAACAGGCAGTAAAATTGGGGCCCAGGCAGCGATGTCCACATGATAGCATAGACTTCGGACCAGACATTCAGGAAAGAAAACAGAAAGCTCTTCTACGTACAAATAGTGGTGTAGGGTTCGAGTTATCGTCCCCAAATGCTGGCTGATGATAATTGAATTGGTAAATTTAATCTAGGAAAGACACGGTTTTTTTAAGCGAGGATGTCACGGGATACGGGCTCAAGGCAGGCATATGGCATTACCCACAGATTACACACAGTTTTACATGTGGCTGAGCAGGCTCAGTACCTAAATGGACAAACCATGTTCGTGAATTCCTAGCAATAATTTATTTCGTTCTTTATCCGTTCACTTACTCCTCAGGCCAGTAACTTCCTTCGATACATAATGTAAACCTTCAAAAGATAGTTTTAATCGTTCATTCCAGTCACTGCCTGTCTCGGTTAATGATCTACCTTTTAATGCCAACTAAACTGAAGCCGGTCATTAATGTGTCAGTGACAAAAAGCACCAGTGCACTATTTGAACACATAAAATGAGGATTTGTGTTTCAGTCTTGTTATTCTTCCTCTCACAATGACAGTGATGATGTGGGTGACACTGCTTTTGCTGCTTGGAACTACGGCATCTGTGAAATTTAATCTTACCTGCGGAGAATTGTACAACGCCTCGTGGGCAACCAAGCGCAGCACAGTTTTTTTTTTCAGTGGCCACTGCGCTATTGCGGCCGCTGGGTTTGATCATGTGTGCTCATTCATGTCAACATTTCACCCCTTCCTCTTTCTGTAATCCTGGAAAGGAAACATATTGCACATAGCAAGATGTCTATCATATTTCCAAGTCCATCTGAAATTTGTACGCTTGCATTATTTCTTATTTCAAATACTGCTTGCCAAGGAGATGATCCATGGCCTCTCACACGTGTGATTGAAACGTGAAAACCCAGTGATAGTGAGCTGTCGTAGTGCAGTGGAGGGTTCAAGTTTTACTTGTTCTAATGTTGCTAAATAACATCCGTCGAGCAGATTGATCTGCAAAATTTCACCTTTTTTGCTACACATGCATGGCTGTGCCTGACTTTAATTTCAAAAGCAATGGAGAATGAAATTTAAGACATTTCATTTAAGATGAACAAATTCCAGTCAGCATGACAGGAATATTGTGAAGTCATGGGTACCTTATCTGAAGAAAGATATGCTGGAATTGAAGGCAGCGCAGAGAAAGTACGTTGGCTAGTTGCCAGCTGTGGAGGGATTGTCTTAGGAGCAGAATACGAGGAGGTTGGGGGATACTTATGGAAGTTTAGAAGAATGAGAGTTGCGCTGATTGAAGAATGAATCACTCTTGAAGGACTTTCCACTGTAACTGATGTGAGGTCGATTGCCCGTGCTGGAGAGTTTAGAACAAAAGGGCCTCATCTCAGAATACAGGGTCGCACATTTAAGACACAGTTTCGGAGGAATTGCGTCTATCGTAGGGGAGTGAATACAGGGAATTGTTTCTCCCAGAGGGTTGTCGAGGTTGAATCATTCAGCATGGTCAAAGGTGAGATATACAGATTTTAAAATAGGTAGGGAATCGATGAATTATTTCAAAACCGCAGGACATTGGTGTTGAGAATGATGAGATCAGTCACGATCTAATTGAGTGGCAGAACAGAGTCGATGAGCTGAATGGCCTACATTCGCTCTTCCGTCTTTTGGTCTGATGTCTGCAAGTGGTTGCAGTTTGAAAGCCTTCACAATATCTGCATTCCTCCAAGGCTGGCTTTCTGCGATCTTCGCTGAATGAATAAAACTGTCTTTGTTGGCTACGCATCAAGATGGCTGTTGCATCAGATCCTCTTTCACATTAACCACGTTTATCTCCTCCTTTAATATCGATCGGATACCATACCGTTTGGAGCAAGGCTTAGCCAGCTCTCCATCGCATAAGATTCGTAGAATTCTCCAGATCAGAGGGTAGTCATTCGACCCATTCCAGCTGCCGAGTTCGCACAATCCCCCAACTCTGTCTTCACATCCCTCTCAATTCATCCATTTCAAATGAATATCCCACTCTCTTTCGAAACCTGTCGAATTTGCCTCCACCTGTGTCCCTTGCAGTGCGTTATAATTGCTAACAGCTCTCTGAATAAAAATGTCAGTGAGTTGCGGATCTGAGGATCTGTTCACATTTTATGCTGCTGAGGTTTCCAATAACTTCTTGCTTCCAAAGGCAAACTGCTTGAGAGCGTTACAGTACCCCTTGCTAAATGACTTGATATTGCAAATAAACTGATCAGTTCTTAATTGGATAAATCAATATCAGGCCAAGAATGCAGCACTACACACAGTTTTCGACTTCACTAAACGTTAGTGGGGACCAATTCCAACAATCTCCACTATTCCGGTCCCAACAAATTCTGATTAGTAACAGAGGCAACAGTTTCCTTTGTTCTGACTTTGTGTATGGCAGTGAGATCACAGGGCAATCTCCTTTTCTGTCCGAATGTTAACTTCAAAAACCATTTTTCTCTTTTCTTCCCTGTCCTAGATCAAATCTTTTCACGCGTGTTAGAGAACAGTTACTGCAGTGAAGTACCATGTGATGAGAATTTTTCAGTACGGACCAACGGGACATGCCCACACTTCCAAGTGTGCTGAATGCCTTTCCTGTCAGCGAAGAAAGAAAGACAGCATGCAACACTGGAAAACATCTGAATTTCCGTTCGGAGAGATTTGTCATCTCTTCAATTCAGGCTTCATTTAAAGGAGTCTATTCAATGAGATCTGGTGCACTGCTTTCTCAGACACATGAATAAAACTCAGTAACACTGGTAAACATTAATTGTCCAATCCTCATTTACCATTCAGATCGGTTATTTAACATAGTGAGAAAAAGGAATGCTGCAGTCACAAAATATGCAAGATAATGCGATCGCATTCACATCGCAACAGGTTAGCTGCTGTGTGAGCCTTTGGTTACAGTGAAATTGGAGGAGCACGAGTTCTGGTCCTGTCATGATCAGAATGATGTGGAGGCGTCAGGGAGGTGGTTTAACAGCACAGCAGAGGATTAACTGTAAGGACTGCAAGGAAAACCTTGGACCATTTCCTCTAGAGTGAAAGAGTGAAGAGAGGTATCCTCATCAAAGTACAGAAAATGATGAAAGATTAGCCATGCGGAGTTTTTTCCTTTCCCGGACTGAAATGTCAAATACTAGTGGAATTAGATTTATTATGAGGGAAATAAATTTAATGGAGATGTTTAAGGAAAGGATTGTTATAGCGGGGGTAGTTAGTGCCTGGAATGCAGTGCCATTGCGAGTTGGTAGTCGATATGATAGCAAAGCTTAAAATTAATTTAGATTCACTGATGCACGGGTAGAGTATAGAGGGATACACACGATGTGAAGGCAGGTCGCATTAGATAAGATGGTTTTTATGGTGGGCCGAAGGACCCCTTCCTGTGCTGTCCAATGTTATATCCAACAGAATAATTTTACTACGAAGATAAGCAAGGTATGTTCGACTTGTTTTCTTTCAAGCAGAGAACCTCGCCGGGAGATGCGCTTGAGGTGTGTAAGACGATGAGGGCGACAGATGGAGTGAACCGATACCAGCTGCGCCCATCAGTCAGAAGGTCAATAACAAGTGGGTATAGTCTGAAATTGAAAGGCAAAAGTTTTGCAGGAGAGTTGAGGGGAAACGTATTCAACCTCAGTGCAGTGGTATCTGGGATCAAATTTCTGGGAGTGTAGCTAAGGTGGGAAACGTCCAACTTTTCAAACGCGCTTTTATGAGCCACCTGAAGTGTTTAAATATTGAAGGCTACGCTCCATGGTTTAAAATGTAGGGCAGCTATATATATCACGTATTTTGTTTACAGTATGGACTCGATAGGCTGAAGTGCCTCTCCAACATACTCTGATTCTATGTTTCTATGTTCGAACACACACAAACCACAGCCCTCAGGCAAAGTCACTGGGCCCTTCTGCATTATTTAGTTGGGAGGGTGGGGGGGACGTGTTATTCCTCAAAGACGGGAGTTAGGTGTTACACCGTTGCATTACTCTGAGAATCAACATTATCTCGAGTTCTGAGATCAAAGATTGGAAAGGAAATTGGGAGCGACATTTTACGAAGCAGGTGACAGAATTTTCCCTGCATGTTGGCCACTTACCAAGTAACCATCAGTCGTGTCAATTCTTATGCAGATTGTGGAATCAGGGAATGAACTTCCAACCAACGCTGGCTTGCATCAGGAGATAATCAAACCATTGAGTTGTCAGAACACACACAAGGAACATTCGATATTCCATCAGCAGTGACAGAAGAATAGTCTGCCAGACATTCTCAGTGAAGTCATCCAAACAAATACAATAAGAACAAGTGTAGACCACTCATCCCCTCAAGTCTATTAGCTAACAAAACAATACCATCATGAACAACAGAAATTGCTGATAAAGTTAAACAGGTCTGGTAGCGTCTGTGGAGAGATGTCAGAGTTAACGTTTGAGGTCAAGTGACCTTTCCTCAGATCTGGGCAAGTCAACCTTGGTTAGAATTAAGGGTGACTCGACCCAAATAATTAATTTTAATTTCTCTCCACGGAAGCTGCCAGCCACACTGAGCTTTTCCAGAAATTTATTTTATGTTGTAATTTATAAGATGCACAGTTCTTTCAGTCATTATTCAGTTAGGTCATGGTTGTTCCCAATGTGTTCACAATTCTGCATTCTTACATAATCCTTGATCATCTTCCCTTCCCTTGGTCATCCAAAATCTCTCGGAATCTGCCTTAAAGTGTTTGCATCCATTGGCTTTTGGGGAAGGGAATTCCAAAGATTCACAATCCTTGAAAGAAAGGTAATGTTTCTTCATCTCAGTTTTGATCTCTTTACTTTCAAATAAGGAAGATATATTTCTTGATTATGGACAGTACATTCACAACGTGAATGAGAATGTAAAAGGGATAATTAGGATGTTTGCAGATGACTCGAAACTTGATGGTGTTGCTGATAGTGAGGAGGATAGTCTCAGGCTGCTTTCTATTATTGATGAGCTACTAAACTGTGCAGGTGTAATTTAATTCTGCGAAGTGTGGTAAGGATTTGGCGAGGTCGGAAAAGGGAAATATATACCCAATGTATGCTCGTTCCACAGGGAGCACCGAGCAACAAAAGGATATTGATGTATAAGTTAATACATCCTTGAAGATGTCAGCACAGTAATAAGGAATGGTAAATAATACATAGGGGGTGTTTGCCATCATTAGCTGTTAGAACGTAGGAGCAAGAAAGCATTGTTACTAAAGAATTGGTTCAGCCACACATGGAATACGACGTGCAGTTCTTCTGCCACCCTATCGGAAGGGCAACAGTGCATAGGTGACGGTGTCTGGATTGACCAGGATGTTGCTAGTGATGAAATGTCTTAGTTATGATGAATGAATGGACAGACGGTAGTTGTTCTCATACGGGCATAGGACGCTGAGGAGGACACTGAAAAATGTATGCAAAATCTTTGTAGTTATTTACAAATCATATTATTTGAATCTCATCCCCATTGCAGTTGTGTCTTCGACCAGAGTGTAATAATTTCCTCCGAGGAATAATTGTTTTAGAAGTGAATGAGTACTTTTTTTCACTCAAACGAATGGCAGAAATATGGAACATCCTTCCTGAGATGGATGTCAAGGCAGGTACTGCATCCCATTTGAAGCAAAGGCCAACATGACATTCGGAGGTCAGTGCTAATCACTGTGAATTTAGTCAAGTTCTCATATAGGAGCAGACCAGGTCAAGAACAAGAACATTTATGTGGATCTGGGAGCACATTTGTCTGAAGAGTAAGTCAGTGTTACCCACAACGCTGTGGCTCTGGAGTCACATGTAACAATAGTCTATTCAATATTAACCATAGTGTTTTCAGCATGAAGTGACATGCATAGACAGAGTAGGTCATTGGGACAAGTTCTGGGGAGGCACGTCTCTTCCAAATTGCACAGTCTATACTTTGGCCGGACTGGGACCAATGACCTTGTGGTTGCTTTTGCCAACGTTGTTAGGGAGGGTTTAAACTAATGTGGCAGGGGAATCGGAACTAAATGAGTAGATTAATGGACAGAAAGGAGTTAAGTCTTCCTTAAACTAAACCCTGGAAGGAACTGGATAATGAAGTCAGCCTGACTAAGGGGAAGGGAAGGCAGGGAATAGATGATGAACACAAAGTGACAGGTGATTTTATGTGCCTTGGTTTTAATGCGAGATGGGTAGAAAATAAGCCAGATCGACTTAGGGTCTGGATTAGTACCTGCGTGTGTTACGTTATTGCTGATACTCAGACATGGTTGAGGGAAGGTCGTGAATGGCAAATAGCAATTCTAGGGTTTGGATAATTTCGGCTGGAATATCACAGGAGGTAACAGGTGTGAATGAGTTGTTTTACTGGTCAGATAAACTATCACAGCTGTGCTAAACGAAGGCAAAATGGAGAAGTCAGCATTCAGGCATATGGACAGAGCTCAGAAATAACAGGGTGTGGTTACATTGTTGGAGCTATACTACAGGCATCTTCAGAGAGAGCATAACATAGACGTACAAATATTTTAACAGATGATGGAAAGATGTAGAAGCAATAGGGTGGTGGTGGTAGGAGATTTTAATTTGCCCAACATTGACTGGGATTCACTAAGTGTTAGAGGACCACATAGAGTCTCTAAGGAGAATCCTGCAGAGTTTCATATTGCATTATATAAGTGGTCAAACTCAGAAAGGAGACATACTTGACACGATGTCAAGGAATAACTCTGACTATTTGGTTAAAGTTTCAGTAGTGGATTACTTTGGGAATAATGATCACAAGTCCGTAAGATTCAGAATACTCATGAACAAAGATGAAAGCAGTACGAAAGGAAGAGTGCTAAATTTGTGGATACACAACGATAGCAAAATTAGGCAGGAGCTGGGAAATGTGAATTGGGCAGTTAAATGGAAAAGCCCTCGAGAAAGTTGATACACAGATAGGTCTGGGTGTTCAAGTACATCATAACATGAAGGTGGAAACGGAAGTCGACAGAGTGGTCAAGAATGCCAAAGTCTTGCTTTCCATCATTGGACCGGGCATTGAGTACAAGAGTTTTCAGTTCATGTTACAGTTGCATAGGACTTGGGTTTGGGCTCATGTGGAATACTGCATACTGTTCTGAATGCCATGTTATCAAAAGAGTGTATGCGGCTTGGAGTGGGTGCAGAGGAGGCTCACCAGGATGTAGCCTGCTATAGACCGCCCCAAGACAGGAAGAGAATTTGAGCAGATCAGGATTATTTTCATTAGAAGGAAGGACGTTGAGGGGTGGACATAAGTGGGATCCATAAAATCATGAGAGGTATATTCAAGCTGGATAGCAAAAAGCCTTTATCCCAGAGTGGGGCACTCAATTACTAGAAATAACAAGTTGAAGGTGAGCGGGGAAAAGAGTAAAGGATCTTCTTTGCGCAGAGGACTATGAGTTCCTAGAACGCATTGCCAGTGGAGGGAGGAGGAGTCGCCATGATGGAGTCATTTAGCATGTCCCTAGACAGATACATGAATGGGCAGAGAGCAGAGGGGTTAAGGTCCTTAATAAATATTCGACAGGTTTAGATAGACGGTCTGGATTAGCGGACGTCTGGAGGGGCACAAGGCCTGTTTCTGTGCTGTGATGTTCTTTGTTCTTACTTCTTAGTTCTTTGGTCAGTAGTAATCACAACGCTGAGTCTGGAGTCACGAGAACGCACGACACCTGGAAGATCTTATTGAAAATCAGAGTGAGGTGGGACAGCACTACATTTAGAGATGAATCAGGTCAGTGATAACTAAACTGTTGTGCATCTGGAATCATTTGAAGATATACAGCATGTCAGTAGTAATCGCAGTGCTCTCTGTTTCAAAGTCACATCTGGGGTTGAAGCAGGTCAGTGGTGACCATAGTATTGTTGACCTGGGGATCACATATGCAGACACAAGCAGGTCTGTGGCAACCAGAGTGGAATGGGTCTGGAGTCACATGTGGAGACTGTTCAGATCATGCTTACGACGATCATGCAGTTGGCTAGAACTTACACGTACAAACTTCGAAATGGAGCAAGTTTCCACAGCGCTTTGGCCTTCATTCACACATGGACGCAGACCAAGTCAACGGTAACCACAGTGATGTTGACCTAGACTCACATGTAGAGGCACAGCAGGTCAGTGATAACCACAGTATTGTTCGTTTAGTATCACATGCAGAGACAGAGCTGTTAGGGGAAACCACAGTGCTGTGGGTCCACAGTCATACGTGAAAACAAAGCACATCAATGGTATCTACAATACTGTTTGCCTGGAATCACCAATAGGTAGAGCAGCTCAATTACTAAATCAGAATTGTGGCTGAAGCAAACTGTAGAACCAAAAAAATCAGTTGCATTGCTGTTCTGTGAGACTGGCAGCACTTGGAGGCGAGGTGAGTAGTAGATACAATGCTGTGGATCTGGTGTCACGTGCACAGATGGAGTTGTCAGTGGTCACTATAGTTGCGTGGTGCTGTATTCACGTACAGAAAAGTGCAGATTAGTGATAACTACAGCGCTGATTATCTGCAGTCTCATGTCGATCCAGAACAGGTCAGAGATACCGTGTGTGCTTTGGGGCCTATTTTCATGGCGAATCTGAGCAGGTCCATGTAACAACAGTGCGGAAGATCTGGGGGTCACATGTAGGGTCAGAACAGGTCAATCTGAAACACAGTGCTGTTTTCCTGGTGTCACATGCAGAGACCAAGCAGGTCAATTATAACCAAAAGTACTGTAGATCTGTAGTCACATGGAGAGACAGGGCAGGTCAGTAATAAAAATAGTGCTGAAGATGTGGAATCACATTCCTTCGAGAACTGGTCAATATCAATCACAGTGTTGTTGGTCTGAATTCAATTGCAAACCCAGACCAGATCAATGGGAACCAAATTGCCATGAGTGTGGTGTCATGTGTAGAGACATAGAGGTGAATGATTGCCACAATACTAAATGTCTGGCATCATATGTAGACACTGAGCAGACCAGCGATAGCTACAGTTCTGTGGAACTGGATTTACATTTAACGACAGAGCAGGATAGTTGCAACGCCAGCGTTGTTGGCCTGTAGTCATGTACTGAGAAACCACAGGTCAGTGATAACCAGTGCTGTTGGCCAGTAGTTAGAATACACAAGAGAACACATCACAGCTAAACACAGTGCTGCGGGTCTGGACACAAATGCTGACACATATCAGATAATTCACAACCAACATGCTTCTCACCATGAGTACCATGCAGAAACAGAACAGTCTAGAGGGAGCAAGGGTTTTGTGCATCTGGTGTCAAATGTAGAAATAGATGACATCAGTAACAACGGATTCATGCGGTATGACATCACCTGCAGAGACACCACAGCAAATTAGTGATTATCATTGTTATGACCCTGAACACACACGTCAGTCCAGAATAGCTCAGACGTACTGGCAGGCTGTGGGCCCAGACTGGTGTCCGTAATCCTTTTCATCTGGTGTAAAATGAAATCCCAGAAAAAGCCTGCAATAATCACAGTGCTGTGGGCCTGACTTTAAGTGTCAAGACCGAAGTGGTCAGCGATAACTGCAGTGCTATTGTCCAGCTGTTACACTTAGAGACAGAGCACTTCTGTATTAAACACAATGCTGTGGCCATGTGCAGAGACAGAGAAAGTCCGTGCTCACCACTGTGCAGTCGGTCTTGCATCACATGCAGAGATAGTCAGCAACGCGATAACCAAAGTGCTGTGGGCCTCGAGTCACATGTAGAGGTGGAACAGTTCAGTGGTAAGCACAGTGCTGTGGATCTGGTTTGACGTGTACAAAACGAACAGGTCAACGGTGGACCACAGTAATGTGCATTTGGAGTCACAAGTAGAATTTAAAAGAACAATAGCAATCACAAAGCTTTTGATCTGCATTTTCAAATGTGTCTAGAGCAGGTCAGTGATAACAACAACATGTAATCTGGAGTTACATGTGGACACAGAACATGTCAATGATAAGCATAATTATGTTTTATTTTGTAGTTCCATCAAAGACAGATCACGGTAAATGAAAGTTATAGTTCTGTACTTGGAGTCACATGCAGACACAGTGGAGGCCAGTAATAGCTATGGGTATGGAGGAACATGTCGAAAATGAGCATGTTGTGGAAACCACAGTGCTGTTGTCTTGAAATCCTTTGTAAGTTAATGGTGACCACAGTGCTGTGGATATTGCAGAACATGTAGAGAGAAGTACAATTGTGTGTTAAACACAATTCTGAGAGTCTGGAATCATAAATAGACACGGTGCATGTCAGTGATAACCATAGTGCTTTGGGTCTGGAGTCGCATGTGGGTCCATAACGTATTAGTGTTTCTCACATTGCAGTGAATGGTGTCAAGTTAGAGGATAGAGTATGTTTGTGATACCCAAAGTGCTGTGTTTATGGAGTCATCTGTCGAGGCAGGACAGGTTTGATCACCATACTGTTGAGGGATCAGAGACCCTCTTAGGGCAAGAGCAGGTCAATTTGCATGACAGTACTGTGGGTTTGCAATTACATCCAGAAAGAGAGCAGGTCAGTCATGACCACGATGCTGTAGACCTCGCATCACTTGTAGAGATTAGGTCAGTGGTAGCTGCATTGCTGCGCGTCGAGTCTCATGTAGAGACAGAAGATTTCAATGGAACTCATAGTTAAACATACAAACTCGGAAACATATAATGTAGAGCAGGAGGAAGGTGGTCATTTGGTTCATCTTATTCACACTAAACCTGCCATTCAGACTGCATCACTATTCTGTCACTGTAACCTGGCACTCCCCATGTTTCATTCACATAACCTGCACCTTCCTCCATAGTAAGGGCAATTTATCTTGAATAATTCACCACACTTGCACATCATCGGACTGTGCACGGAACAGCCAAGCATCTGGAGGAGAATTCCCTTCCCTCCACAATCTGTGTATTTATCCACTACCAGGGGTGAGTAATGGATTGATAATCTTTCCTGCAATTACTAACACTGCGGATGTCGTGATGGTTACAAACAAAACGTTTGAAGATGTTCAATCAAGACTGCAAGCGAAAACCACATGTGGAAGCGGATTGGAACTCCATCGTGGCAGATGGAGAATTCGCAGATATGAGGAGAATGTGCAAACACCACACAGACAACCTCCTGAGCGTGGAGTCAAACCTGACTGCCTGGTGTGCAGTGACAGTAGTGTTAATGGTTGAGCCACCATGCAGTTCAATGAAAGAATTTGAGATAAGGTCAAGCCTCCTGAGCCTGACATGATGAATATAGTGCAATGTAATACAATCTAACATAATGTAACATAACATAACATAATAAAGTATTGTGCAATAGTCTCCTTATCTGAGGAAGGATGTTCACTGAGGTAGTACAGAAGGATTCACCAGACTTTGATGTTGGGAGTGATGAATTAATATGTATGTCTTCACTTTCTATATTGATCATTGGAGTTCAGAAGAATTAGGTGGGTCTGGGGCATTCTCATCAAACTTGCCCACAGATCAGTCATGATCTCATTGAATTGTTGAACCGGATTCAATGGCTCAATCGCCTGAATCTATACAATTCAGCAAGACTGGATAGGCGAAAATCAGAAATGATCATCCCCGTGACCAGAGGAGTCCAGAACCGACAGGCTAAGAGATATAGGATACGCCATTTAGCACTAAGGCCGAGGACGTTTTATTTAACTAGCGAGTGGGAAGCCTGTGGAATTCTCTGCGACTGAAAATGCTAGACAGCAAAACATGGCATGTTTTTAAGAAGGAGTTAAATATGGTTCTTGGAGCTAAATAGATCAAATATTATGGGATAAAAGCAAGGGGGCTTAATTGCACGAACAGCCATGATCATATTGAATGATGCAGCAGGATCTAAAAACGGAATGGCCTGCTCCTACTCATAGTTTCTATAGTTAAACGTGAAACCGACAGTAAAGTGACTCATTCATGGACATCTCGATAACTTCTTTCCAAGCAGACAGGTATAATGGCAATCTGTTCCGTGACAGAGGTAAATATTTGACAAGCAGGAAACACAGTCCAAAATAGCCTAATGCAGTTCAGATGAACAATTCAGGAATATATTTTAAAAAGTAAACGTTTTCATGACCTGTGAGCCTTGCAGTCTAGGTGAGTGATTGTGCCTCCCTCTCGCTCTCTGGAGAATTAACCATATCAATGCGGCTCTTTCGTGATGTGGTTCCTCACTGGGTTAGGACAGCAGAATTTCGGAGGGGTGTTTAAAGAAATTTGCAATGCTTAGAATTGGAACTGCTCTCATTCTTTCCAATAGTTGTGCTTTTCTAAGTTTTATGCCTTTGGTAAAGGTTTAACTATCACATTGAAAAAATGTGTTATGTTTAACATCGAGTATATTGACTCCTCACACTACATCTGGGACACGGAACTTACAATTCCCTTTAAAATAGCACGAACGTTCGGGTTTAGGCAACTTTCTGAAAATACTTTGAAAGGTCAGGTCTGGTCTGTATCACGGTTACCGCTCAAACTTGTCTATTCCAGAAAATCAACCTCAACTTATCCAACTTATCATTGCTGACACTAACGAAACCAATAAACCTCTTCTGAAGGCCCTCTCCCCTGGCTGTATAAATGCATCCTTCCTCTAGCTTGTTCATCAGAACAACATACACTTTCCACAGTGAGGGTGCATTTCCATACTCTGTTCACTGTCTGCCACGTTAACAAGTCTAGGGCTGTCAAGATGGGCGGGCTGTGCTGATCCTTGCCCAGAATCTAATAGATTATTAACTTCAGATGTCTCTCCGAGCAGGCTATGCAGAGCTCCTAGAATGCGGCAATCTCACTGGGAACTTGCAGAGCTGAGTGAGAGAGAATGAAAGCTCTTCTCTTGGCCGTATCAATGCTGGTGCTCGGAGAGGGTATCACTGCCCCCAGGAGAGTGAATGTGAGGTACCTAGCCACAGGTGGGTGCACTTTTCATAAATTGTTTGGGGAAACCGTCACAGAGGAAGGCAAAATTAATCGTTTCTGGATAGTCCCGTCAGTGACTTAGATCCTGCTGGGTTTGGAGGGAAACACTCGATTACGAAATGGAATCAGAAAAGTGCGAGACACAGGAAAAAAGGCAGAGTAAAAGAGCGAAATAAAGATCGACCGATGAACAAGGGAGCAAGAAGAATCGAAACGAAGATTGAGAGATCATCAGGGCCAGAGAAAGGTTAAATAACGTTATTAGAGAGAAAAAAATATGGAGACAACAGTGATAGAAATAGAGCGAAGAACAAAAATAGTGGTAGAGACAATAGTGAGGGGCAACGAAACTGGAAAATAAAGCTTTTCGACACAAATGTGTAACAGAGTGAAAGGATAAATGTGCTCGAGAGAGTAATAAGATTCAAAGAGAGAGAAGTCGAGGTAAAGAAGTAACAATACGTAAATATATGGAAAAACACGTTCGAGAAACAGAGTTTGATTAATAATGGACAGTATAGAAAGAAATGAAGTAGAGAGAGAGATTGAGTCATGTAGGAGAGGCATTGTAAATCAAGATGTTTGAGATAGAAATAGGTGTTGAGAGGTTAATGATAGCAAAGAGAGAGAAACCAACATAAAGCAGAGAAAGGGTTCAATGACAGCAGGGAGAGAGATGGAAAGCACCTTGGGACAATGTGATTTGTTGCTGATACAATCGAAGGTGGCAGTCTAAACATCATATTAAGTATTATACATTCCTCTACTCTCGTCAGGATCCATGCTCCAACATACACTGCTGAATGCTTGTAACAACTGAGCAACAGGATTGGGCGGCGGTGTATAACAATTCGAGGGGTAAGTGATGTCAGAGGGTGGGGAGGGGAGAAAGACATTGCAAGGATATGTGCCCGCTAAAACGCAGAACCACTACCTTCAATCACCCTTTATTCCTTTTCACTCACGGCATCTGATAGGCCCTGTCTGGTCGGCCATTTGCCGCTCATCCGTAGGTCACTCTCCCTTGAGAAGCTGGTGGGAGTGGGCTCTGTCGTTAAACGCTCCTTGTGTGCAGAAGCCAGACTCACGGTAAACTGTCAGAGTGGGAAGTCCGGAATTTGAGCCAGCGATGGACGAGGGTTAGGACTGTGATGGTGATGGCATTGGACATCAAGGGGAAATTGTGAGATTCTGTCTCAGTAGTAGAGCTGGGATTTTGACAGTGAGTTGATCCAGTGAGAATATGCCATTTGAAGTCAAGATCACTGAAGCAGTGAGCGGGGCCTAAATTGGGAGGGTATCAGAGTGGACTATGTGACAAAGATGTGAAAGGGGAATCTGAACGATTTTTTGGATAATTAAAGCCTCGTTCACGGGGAGACAACGTGGAGGAGTGAGGAGATGGCTGGGGACAGAAGTGAGCTTTCCTTTTGCTGTTTTCAGGAATGATACTGGGATGTCAAAGCCTGGGATGGAACTGCGCCAGACCTCTGTGCCGACCAGGACAATCCCCAGCCACACACGGCTGCATCCGCTCTCCACATATTGCCAAATGAGATGAACTGTTTGACATGTAGATGTCAGCTAACCCAACGACGTCGCAGCTTCTGACAGCTGGTTTATTCAATTCAAACTTTTCTGTGATGGCACATTTTGACAAATGGCAATTCCCAAAAACCCTACACCACCAGGATCCCTAATAAACAAAGTCCCATCATTCACTCACCTGTGTCTAAATTCATGCGCATTTTGTGGTGCAGCCATCGTGATGCAGATTAATTGCATGTATTCTCTCCCTATAGGCAGGGCAGGACCATTAAGGTGGAGGGGGAGTAGAGGGCGTATGCGGGTTTCAGAAGGTTCTCTCCATCTCTCCCTCTCTGTCTCTGTCTCTGTCTCTCTCCCCCCCTCTCTGGTGATGTCTCAGGCGCCACATTGAAAACACTGACCCCACGTTGAGACAGACTGATCTCAATCTGAACACACACAGGTTCCACACGGAACACAAATGCCCAAACACTGATCCCACAGACCCGACACTGAACACAGAGATGCCCACAGTGATCACACTCACCCCACTCTGAACACAGACGCCCCCACACTGAATACGTTGACCAGACTCTGCATGCACACTGGCCTTATTGTGAACACACAGACCCTATACTGAAGGCACAGCCCCAACAATGAAAGATCAAAATCCACATTTAACATACAGGTCTCACATTGACCTCTCACTTCGCACATATACCCATTCTGAATACACCGCAGCCACACTGACCATTCAGACCACATGCTGAACATACAGATCGTATACTGAACATACAGACCACACAGTGAACTCGTACGGATCCACACCGAGCACACTGAGTCCACACTGACAACATTGGTCCACGTTGAACGCACAGACTGTACTCTGAACAAAGGTCCCACAGTGACCCCAAACTGAACACACAAAACCCACACTCTCACTGAACAATCCAATCTCCAAATTTCCAGTCACTCAAATCAAATTCAGACTTCATAATTTTGCAATCAAATTTGTTATCCTCATATTTACCGAAACTGCTCTGCATTTAGCCTCTCAGCGCACACGTGAACAGATCCATGATTCTCGTCATTTTGCTGTCTATGTCTCTCTCTGTATAATAGCATGTGTGTCTGCTTTTGTGTGTTTGTCATGATTTAAACGTCTGTCAGTAAGTGTTTATGTGTGTGTCTGCCCGTGAGCTTGTCAGTGTGCTTGTGTGTGCATCTGGGGGGGGGGGGGGGGGGGGGGGGGTTCTGCACGTGCCTGTGTTTATTGTTCTGTGTTAATGCATCTCCCTGTTTGTCTCAGTGTGTTTCTGTGTGTTTCTCTGTGTGTGTCCCTCTCTCTCTCTATTTCTCACTCTCTCTGTCGCTCTGTCTGTCTGTCTGCTGCCGCCGATCTGTCTGTCTCTCTCTCATTTGAAAGTAAAGGTACCATGAAAACTCTGACAATTACAAATACACGACTTGAATGCAAATATTCCTTTGTATTTGCAAGTAGTAGATATTTTGCCATATATACGTGTAGGTTTAAAGTTAATTCTCCTTTGGTAGCTCTCCTTTGCCTCACCTTGTAATCTGAAGAATGATAATTTTCATTTTCTAATTTATAGTTGGCTGTGTTGCAGGAATCAAGAAACGTTTGCAGTAAGCTATGGGTGAATGTTGACCCAGGCCTCGTAAATTGGACTTCTTGAAATGTGTTTCAGCGCTGAATGTGTAAATGACGGGAAATTCTCTGAGAAGCGTCATAAATGATCATTTAGAGAGTGACAAATGTGAGCAGTTTCGAATGAAGATGTGTAAGCCCCAGATTTCGGGAATGTTTGCATTCAGTTTCACTAACCAAACATGAAAGAACGAAAGGTAAACATCCGCTGCTTTTGTGAGGTATCATTTGGTCTTAATTACTATCAGGTCGGGGTGACAATCGAATTCCTTCAACATATTCTAAATCCGACTCTCCATTTTCTCCTGATTCTACTCCACCATGCTTTCACTGTCAGACACATTGTAGAGAACAGGTTATGCGTATGTTGCTGGTGGGGGAGTTGAGCTCCTTCTTGAAGCCTATGTGCTATAGACTGACCCATAATCAACTGCCAAGGTAGAAATTCTAGAATCTGGACAGGGCGATATTTAAGGAATGACCTATATTTTTCCAAGTTACGTTGGTGAGTAGCTTGGATTACAATTTGAACGGCTGCTATGTGTCTACCACCCTCGCCCTTCTAGATGAAAGTGAACATGCGTTTATAACGTATCATTTATTATCCCTCTACTCATACTTCAGAGACATAATAACGGTGTATTTCGTATTTTCTCTCAACTGTGAATCAATGAAGCTGGCCGATATGGAGCTGACAGTAGCGACCATGTCTCTGCCATTTCTGACCGTTGCCGTTTTAAGGTAACATGGTTCACACTCGTCACAATCTGAAATTAGACACATGTTACAGGTTGTTAGCAATGCAGTGATCACTGTTTTGACCTTTGTCATTTTCCACCTCAGGGATCGACGTGCACGTGGCTTCAGCATTGACTTCACTAGGTTCCACATCTTACCTCCAATCCCAGATTCAACCCTCTGACTTGACACTATCCTCTTGACATGCCTTACCTTTACATATTCCTTCCCACCTATGCGTTCCACCCTTCCCACGGACCTAACACAATCACCTCCTACCTGTGTGCACCTATCGTCATCCAACCTACTTTTACCTCAGCCCCAAACCTGTATTCATTTCTCAGTCTGCCCCACACTCCTCAGAACTGTTGAAAAGTCCTACCCAAAACGTCAATCCTCCTGGTCCTTGTGTGCTGCCTGTCCTTCTATGCGTTTTCCAATGCCACAGTGTATTGTCTCAGCACCATCACTAAGAATTTGAAAACTAAGAACTGAACGCGATTTGGAGATACTTGTGTTGGACTGGGGTGTACAAAGTTAAACATCATACAACATCAGGTGATAGATCAACAGGATTACTTGAAAGTACACGAGCTTTTAGAGGGCTGTTCCTTCATCAGGTAGTTTTTCAGGCTGGAGATTCTTATCCTCTGCTGATTTTCTGCTGCTGTATAATCTACTTGGTAAATGAAATGTCCTCATTTTCTAACGCAGGCTACGTTGTAGTTAATACCTGCGAAAAACAGGCACGGACAGAATCCATGATGCACATGCGAGACATTTTATTCATGACTCAAACAGTAACATGCAAAAGTGTAAACTAAAATGCAGGACGGACCATACGTACACACATAATGTCACCGATGCACAGTAACACATGAATATTCACACAGACACCGCAAACACACCCAGATGCTCACACAAACAGAGATACGTCTTCAATTATGCAGTGTAGATGGTGTGGACTAAAGTGATGTTTTGGCCTATTCCTAATGATCTTTATCTCAGCTGATGCCTGAACTGAATCTTCATTGTTGACATCATTTGGATAATAAATTCGGCAAACCAGTGACCCAACCTCAACATTGGCACAATAGCAATGACATGAAGTTGGAAAGTTGAAGTTCGCAGATGCTAATAGATAGAACAAGATAAGGAAAGCAATTGCGAAACAAATGTAGAACGATTTCGTGAAATACTGTGGATAGCTGGAGCGGGAGATAATCCCAAGAATGTTAGATTCAGATTCATGTAAGTTTCACTTGAAAACAAACCTCATTCTCGAAAACATCAGTGAATAGATCCCGACAGACTTAGGCTTTGCTTATGAGATACTCCCTTCAAGCCTGAATTCATTCTAGTGCACCTTTTCCGAACTGCCTCCAGTGAAATAACATTTTCCTTCAGTGAGGGAATGAAAACTGTTCACAGTATTCCAGACATTGTCTTACCAGCACCTTGATCAGTTGCAGTCAGTCCTCCCAGATATGATACTTGATACTTAGAAATAAGGATTAGCATTCCATTAGCCTTTCTGAGTGCCTGTTGCCTCTCTGTGCCAGATTTTTGTGTCTCAGAACCATTTCCTCGCAAACCCGATTGTGTTGCGTTTTTATTTCACGTAAAAAGTAACCTGTTCTTTCTTTTCCCCCATCTAAAACAAATATCTTCACAACTTTCAATGTTATACGATCTTAGACAACTCTGTTCCCCTAACTTTAAAAGTTAAAATATTTATATAAACTGTTTAGATCTTGCTCAGAACTTGCTATCCCACCGATCGTAATGTCATCTGCAATTTTGGAGATTGAATGGTCACTTCCTTGCTCAAAGTCATTAACACCGTGCTGGCCCGACTTTGTCAAGCTCTCCCCCTTGGTGGGTGTGGTGACTGTGAGGATATATCACCACCAGTTGTCTCCCAAGTCTGACCATGTTTCTCCTTTAATGCCTTGATGTTGTCCCTGGTTTGGATTGGGTTTGAGCAGTCTGGCTGTTCAGAGCAAGTCGTTAGTCATTTTTGAGGCTGCTGGGCAAAGAAATGATGGAAGAAGGTGTTCCATGCTGAATCTCTCTCCCCTCGTTCCGTGTGGACCCTGTGTTTGATTTAATATTTTGTCACAAAGCCGTGGTAATGGAGGTTGTTGCAGTAATTTCAAGATCAGGAAGTTGCGATAAACTGTTCAGTTTTCAGAACCTTTAAGTTATTCTGTAGTCTGGTCTCTATTGTTTGTGTTTCATTCGCTAAACTTGAAAGTAATTCTGACTTGTTGAAAACGAAATGTTGGCGGCAGCTGCATCACCAGCAATGCCTTCTCTATACCTGCTTCAAACAATGAGCAAAGTTAGAGTCTGACCTACTGCCTTGTAATATTTTGATGGCGTGGTCAGCCCAGTCCATAACACAATCCTTAAACATTTTTTTGTTGGGCGCATGTTATTTTGTTCCAAAGTTCCTCTGAAATGGAACCAGTCTCTATCCTGTCTGACCACCATTCTCAAGTTGCTTCGAATCAACAGAGTACTCACTGCCTCAGTTAATGCAATCCACGTGAAAGGCAAGTGATATATTGGCCTTAATTACAAGGGGAATGCAGTTCAGAAGTTGAGATGACACATTAATGTTATACAGGGCGTTGGCGAGACCATATTTGGAGTACTGTGTTTTTTGAAGTCTCACTAACCCAAAGAGGATCTTCTCGTCATAGAATGCTCATCGAGACTCCACTGGGACACCATGAGATCGTGACTGCCATGACCATACTTACTCGACGTCCCTGCTTTTCCCCCATAACTCTCGATTCCCCATCCTGATAAAATTACATTGTCACAGCCTTAAGTATACTGAAAAACACAACCTCCACAGCCAACTTTGGTAAGAACTCTAAACGTTCACTACCCTCTGAGACAAGAATTTCAAACTCAATCGGTGAACCTTTATACAGAGATGATGGCCACTGGTCCTTGTCTCTACTACTGAGGAAATGACATTTCTGCATCTACTCTTTCGCATCCCATAAAAATATTGCACATGTTCATGCAACGAGTGCGGAGGAACCTATTCCTCACAAATAGTCGCTCATACCTGGGTTAAATCTTTTGAAACTTTTGGTAAGCATTTATCAAGTGGGTTGAGAGTCCATTGGTATGATCATGAATTTGATCTATCCCTCAGCCTTTCACATGCTGTAGCAGAGCTGGGTTTCCATGTAAAAGCAGCAATGCTTTGCAGTCCTCTTGCTCAGCTGGTCAGGGCTCTGTCCCAGACTCAGACTATCCTTCAGGTCTTAACGGAAGATTTCAAACAGCTTGGTACCGCTGAGAAAGCCGGAACTGTACACAATGCATCTCAAGACAAAGACACAGTATTGGGTGCAATTGTGGAATGCAAAGATAGGAAGAGTGTGACTGTAATGGATGGGGCGGGTTTGGGTGTATGCGACTGGCCATATCTCGCTTGAAGAGAAATTGGACGGAGTGGAGTTGTTTGGGAAGATTAAGACTGAAGTGTGTCAGTGATGAGAGGAATATATAATGTGGAGGGCAAGAAATTATTCCACCTGACAGATGCATCAGTGTATATGGGGCACAGGTTTACAGTAAGCAAAATAAGATTTAGAGGGGATTTGAACTTTCAATCACACAGATAGTGCCTAGAATTTATATACAACTCTGGCAGATGTAAGGCTGGTAGAGGCAGAAATCCTCGTAACATTGAACAAGGAAGTATTAAAGGGACTCTGATTTCCATATTTATAGCTCCCTAATGTACGGTGTGCAGATGGGAATCAAAAAAACAGATATTACCAGGAGATTCTGGTCATGGAGGGAAGTTCACTACAGGTTACAAGGATGAAACCTTAACCTCAGCTTTTACGTTCTGAGAAGATTTGAGATAAACTAGAACTTCATTCTCAATAATCCGAAGGTTAAGAAGTGATGTAATCGAGGGTACAGGATATTAACGGTGAAAGACAATGTGATAAATATTTACTATTTCCATAGGTTGAAATTAAAGTCTCAGATGTGCAGGACAAAATCTTGGAATTCCCTCGGTAAGACAGTGTTCGTCTACTTCCAGCATGTGAACGACGGTAATCCAAGAAGTTGGTTAAGCATCACCTTCTCAAGGGGAAAACAAGAGATGGGCAATCAATGCTCGGCTCAGACAGTGAAACCCAAATATAATCTAAGAATTATGGCCAGATCATTCAGGAGAGATGATCGCAAGCAATTCGATATACAAAAAAATAGTGAAGACTTGGAGCGTTCTTATTCAGAAAGTGATCGATGGTAATCCAATTATTCATTCTAAACTTTTTGTTTTCTATTCAGCAAACCATGGGCCCCGTTGCCCTATTTGTTCCACAGATTGTTGATGGGAATTCTTGAAGTGAACTGGACAAATCGAGGGTTTCAATGGGCTAATGGCATTCCATGAAAATCATGTCTATTGTTTCCATCAGATAACCGTGTTTCATACTTTCAGATGAGATAAAGATTCCACCAGAAATCTACAGATCGGAATTCTCGCCTGACCAAACATTGTATGCTAGCTTTGTTTTAGATTGCACACACATTGAATTTGCACCTCCTGGTCCTGCTACACACCCATTTGATGAAGGGGCACCGCTCCGAATCTGCTGCTTCCAAATAAAATCTGTTTGACTATCACCCGGTTTTATATGATTTTTTAAAAACTTTGTGTACCCCAGTTCAACACCGGCTCTGT